>NW_005360846.1:13729-13987 GCF_000412655.1 Myotis brandtii
GCTGGACTTTGACCTGTTCTCATATTACCTTGACCCAATCCACCATTGTCTGTTCCTTCTGCTTCTACCTCTTCACTCCTACAATCCACCCCCCACCTCCCAATACAGCTGCAGTATAATCTTTTTAGAGTATAAACAGAATCAAGACTTGCCCCTCCATAAAACCCTCCAACGACCCACCACAGTAAGGATAAAATTCAAACTCATTTACTGGTGCCAGAGAGAAAGGCCCTGCTGGTCCCGGCCCCGCCCAGCCTC
>NW_005360846.1:14127-50335 GCF_000412655.1 Myotis brandtii
TTCGCGGAGCATGGTGGCGGTGGAGATGGAGAAGCGGGACGGCGCCGCGGCTATGTCTCCCGGAGAAGCGGCGAAGGGCGGCGCTCGGCCTGCCGACCGCCAGGGCCTGCTACAGCACAGCCGCGAGTTCTTGGACTTTTTCTGGGACATTGCGAAGCCGGAGCAGGAGACGCGGCTGCAGGCCACGGAGAAGTTGCTGGAGTATCTGCGCGAGAGACCGGAGGTATGGTGGCGGGGCCTGGGACAGGGCTGCGAGGGCCTCAGCAAAGAGGGGTTGGGGGTTGGGGCACGTGGTCGCGAACCTGGATGCCCAGGTGAGCGCGGGCCGAAGGGCGGAGGCGGGAGGCGGGCGCGGGTCGATTCTCGTGACTGGTCGCCCCAGGAATGCGCTGGTTCCGCAGGGGTCCGAGATGAAGTACGCCCAGAAGCGCCTCATCGCTGGGCTCGGGATGGGGCGAGAAACCGCCCGGCCCTGCTACAGTCTGGCCTTGGCCCAGGTGAGGTGGGGACTCCTGGAAGGGGACCGGCCGTGCTGGTCAAAACGGTGGGGAGTGAGGAGGGCAGATGCTCGGTTGCAGGGAGGGAGTCAGTGGTCTTCGGAGAGAGAAGTTGGGGGAGGTGACATCTGAGCTGATGGGACGCGTCCCCACGTGGAGGTGTAGAGAGTGTATGAGCCAGGCATGTCTGCAGAGAAGCCCTAACAGGAGGATAGGAGGTTGAGCGGTTTTCTTTTGGGGACATGGATTGACCGACCTCTGAGGTGCAGTTGACTGGGGGCAGTAAACTTTGGAGTGGGTTCACTTATCTCTGCAACGTCTAGGCCCCTCTAACCCAGTGGTTCTCAACCTGTGGGTCGCGACCACTTTGGCGGTCAAACGACCCTTTCACAGGGGTCGCCTAAGACCATCCTGCATATCAGGTATTTACATTACGATTCATAACAGTAGCAACATTACAGCTATGAAGTAGCAACAAAAACAATTTTATGGTTGGGTCACAACATGAGGAACTGTATTTAAAGGGCCAGAAGGTTGAGAACCACTGCAATCCCAAGTGCCACTCAGCCGATTATAGGCCGACCACTTCTGAGGAACATAAAGAGCTGGAAGCGCAATAAAGATCATTCCTTTAGGGTCAGCCTGAGGGGAGCTCCAAGCAGGCTGTGGGGATAGAGTGTCTGGGAATCTATTGTCCGAAGGAGGTACTTTCTGCAACCTGGGTAGGCATGGGGCAGGGAGGCAAGATTCAGCTCCTCTCGGCAGCAGATTCCATCATCGGTGGGTAGCTTCAGAGGCATCCTCAGGGTTGGAGCAGGGATCCAAGGCCTCTGGGCAGAAACTGAAGGGAGAAGCAGGAGGAGGTTGAGGTCTGTTGGGATGTGGCTGGGCCACCCCCCTGAGCCCTCTCCCCTCCTGCCACAACTCCTGGCAGTTGTTACAGTCTTTCGAAGACATCCCTTTGTGCAGCATCCTGCAGCAGATACAAGAGAAACATGACCTGCGGACAGTTAAGAAGGTGAGAGTGAGTGTCCCCAGGGAGGTCAGCAGCCCTGGGTGGCGGGTACTTGGGGCCTTCTCACCGATGCCCGAATCCTTTTCAGGTGATGAAGAGACCTGCTCTTTTTGCAAACCTGTTTGGGGTGCTAGCCCTCTTTCAGTCAGGCAGGCTGGTGAAGGTAAAAGCTTTGGGGGAACGGGATTATGTGGACTGGCTGGGGAGTGCTGGGTGACAGTGACACATCCTGCTCGTACCCTCTACCCTTTTGTGGGCACCAGGACTCAGAGGCACTGATGAAGTCCGTGAAGCTACTGCAAGCCCTGGCCCAGTACTACAACCACTTGCAGGAGCAGCCCCAGAAGGCCCTGGTGGACATCCTCTCTGAGGTACGGGTTTATGGGGTGTGGGGCCTTGAGTAGCGAGCACTACTCATATAGACACATGGAGAAGACATGACATAATGTTAACTAGTAGAGATGCTCTAGAGCAGCACTGTTCCGTAGAAATACAAAAATGTGTAACTGACACTTAGTAACTATATTACAAAGGTAAAAAAACTTAGTTTAATGGCATACTTAATTAACCTGATACATCTATTAGGTTGCCTAAATAACAACCTAGTGTTATTTATTTCAACATGCAATCAATATAAAAAGTTGTAGAAGTACTTTACATTCTTTTTGTCATGTTAAGTTTTTGAAAGCCAGTGTGTATTGTGCACTTAGAGCAAGTCTGTTCCGATTAGCATATCCCAGGTGCCCAGTGGCCACTTGTACCCAATGGCTGCCATATTGGACAGTGTAGTTACTAGAACGGCACCTGGCATGTTGCAACTATATTTAAACATGTTTGCTGTTGTTTTGGGGCAGAACTGGCCCCTCAGGGGGGACCCCCTCCCCACTGCCCTACTTGGGAAATGGAGATAGGCTAATACCTGGAACCTTTTGCTACTGGGGAAAAGGCAAGGACAGTAAAATCCTGGGCCCCAGCTTTCTGCACAGTTCTGGCTGCAGAACCAGAGGATCTGAATTTGAACCCCAGCTCTCCACTTGGGGTTCCTTATATAAGAAATGGGCTAGTCCTGAAAAACGCGAAAGAGGAAAGATAAAAATGGTGACCCCAAACCAATTAGCATCAGTGGGGTGCTTATTAAAAACCCAGCTTCCTGCCCTAGCCGGTTTGGCTCAGTGGATACAGAGTTGGCCTGTGGACTGAAGGATTCCAGGTTCGATTTCAGCCAAGGGCATATGCCTGGGTTGTGGGCTTGATCCCCCAGTAGGGGGCATGCAGGAGGCAGCTGCTCAGTGATTCTCTCTCATTATTGATGTTTCTATCTCCCTCTCCCTTCCTCTCTGAAATCAATAAAGAAATATATTTTAAAAACAGCTTCCTGAGACTTGGAAATTGGAGCATTTTAACAAATACCCTCTGATGATTTTGATGCCTCGCAAGGGGGATTGTGGCTCCCCCACCTCAGATTGGCACTATACCAGGGCCCTCGAGGGAGCCCATAGGGCTCACTCACAGGAGAAGAGACAAAGGATGCTGTGTCTCCCCACCCCAGGTCCCAGACGTCATGTGGCAGGAGCTCCTGCCGAAGGTTCTCAAGCCCGACTTGAATTCAATACTTGGCTCCCCTGAGCACCTGGAGATCTTCCTCTTGGCCCAGCAGAAGGTGCCCGTGCAGCTGGAGAAGCTCATGGGATCGGTCAACCTATTGTCGGATGAAAATATCCCCAGGTGTGAGGGAGTTGGGCGGGTTCCTGGGGCCAAGGGGCTGCATCTGGCCATTCACGGATTTGCAGTATGGCCTGGGGTTTCCCTGCTTCCCTTGTCTGCTCGGTGGATGCCACCTGAGTCCCCTCTGCCCTCCACAGACTGGTGACTGTGCTGAAGTTGGCCGCCAGCTCTGTGAAGAGGGAGCGCAAACTGCCCACTGTGGCTCTGGACCTGCTCCGCCTGGCGCTTCGGGAAGACAAGTTCCCGTGGTTCTGGAACGAAATCGTGGAACAAGGGCTGCTGAAGAAGCAGTTCTGGCCGGCCAGGTGCCTGTGGCGCTTCTCCACTCTTGACCCCTCTTTCCTGTTTGTTAGGCTGAGGTGGGTTGGCAGTCCCAAAGTCCACCCAGGGGAATTGAGGGCTCTGACCAGGCTCTGTCATGCACACCCTTAGCTACGTGTGTTTCCGCCTGCTGGGCGCATCCTTGCCCCTGCTGTCCAAGGAGCAGCTGCAGCTGGTGATGCGAGGAGACACGATCCGACATTATGGGGAGCACGTGGTCACTGCCAAGGTAGGTGCCACCCCTATAGCCCACACTGCTAGAAACAGCCAGGCTTCCTGCTAAGAAGGGGGTGGGCCGCCTCAGGAATCAGTCAGCTTCTGGAATACAAGGTTGCTCTTTGCTCCAGCATCAGGGGTCTTCCTGCCCCTGGTCCTGCCTGGTATGGGTTAAGCACAACTGCTTTTGGAAGGAGCCTGGGAGCTGGGTGTCCCTTCCCTCTGCCCCTCTGAGCAGAATTTTGGCAAGGTCGGCCCTTCTGCCCTCAGCAGAGGCATTACATTCAGCAGCCTGCCCAGACCCCCATCCACCCCTGTGTCGATCTTAACACTGTCCACGCATCCTTCACTGAGCTAAGCACTGAACAGGAGAGTCAGGTGGTGGTTAGGAGCATGGGATGGGGGACCAGACCACAGTCCCCGTCCTGGCTCCACCACTCACTGCTATGTGAGCCCACACAGGGTGCTTCCCGGCTCCGTGCCTGCCTCTCCCTGTCTGAGAGGAGAGGAGCGGTGCTTCCTCAGAGCTGTTGTGAAGATGTTCCCTTAAGCAGGAAGCATACCTGGGTTTGCTCCTCGCCAGCTCATTTCACCCTCACAAGCAGCTTCAGGGAGCTGCCTCCTGTTAGAATTTAGGAGGGTGCAAGGGGGGGAGGTAGGGGGGCGTAGGGTGGAGACAGATCAGAAAGTAAAGAGCACAGGCTGGGAGGCCCCGCCAACCGGGCCCACATCCCAGTTGTACCAATCAGCCCCCAGAAATTACTTCTAAGCCTTTTTGTACCTAATTTTCTTCATCTATAAATGACAAAAAAGTTCTTACGAAGATTAAACAAACTTTCACACAAAAACAAGTGGCACGGCTAGGAGCTGGCAGAAGTGGGCTATGAACCCAGGTCTGTAGTGGCCCAGGCAGGACACTGCACCACGACTCTGCCCTGCCTCCAGCCTAGACAGCAGCCTGTCCCGATCCAGGGAGGGGTGGGAAGGAGTGGCCTCGGGCCAGAGTTGTGGAGGCCAGAGCAGCCAGGCAGGCAGGCCTTGGTGGCAGAGGAGCATTGGGGAGACGGGACTACTAATCCTGGCTGCACGAGGGAGGGGCACTGGCTGGGCCTGGGTGTACCCTGTGGTGGAAGAGGCTGGCAGGGCTGTCAGTGCAGTGCCTGACTCTTGCAGTACCCGAGCCAGTTCAAGTTTGCTCCAGAGATGAACGAGTACGTTGGAACCTTCCTAGAAGGCTGCCGAGATGACCCCGAGAGGCAGCTGGCTGTGCTGGTGGCCTTCACTTCCATCACCAACCAGGGCCTCCCCGTGGTGCCTACCTACTGGCGGGTCGTGCGGTTCCTGAGTTCCCCCGCCCTCAAGGGCTATGTGGCCTGGCTGCGGGACATGTTTCTGCAGCCTGACCTGGACTCCTTGGTGGACTTCAGCACCGGCAATCAGAAGAAAGCCCAGGATGCTTCGATCCACGGGTGAATGGGCCCAGTGGGAGGCAGGCAGGGGCCCAGGGCTCAGGAGTGGGCTTCCTGGGCCTGCTGAGCCCAGGGACCAGGACTCTCCCTCCTACACTATTGGGGTTCCATGGAAGGGGAGGAAAGATGATGGGGAGCTGAGCCATAGCTCTCAAAGAAGGCCTCAGTTTCCTCACATGTGTTCCCATGCTGGTGTTAAGGGGGCGGAGGTCTTGGTGTTCCTGTCTCCAAGATGGGGAAAGGACGACCATTTTTACCGTCACTGAATGGCTCCTGTGACCTGGCTTCTGCCCTCCAGGCCTGAGCGAGCTGTGTTCCGGCTGCGGAAGTGGATCATCCTCCGCCTGGTCAGCATCGTGGACAGCTTGCACCTGGAGGAGGAGGAGGCCTTGATTGAGGAGGTGGCCAGGTGTGAGACGTGCTCAAACCACAACCCCCCATGGGTGGAGCAGCCGAAGAGCTGGGCCTCTTGCCTAGTCCTAGTTTGGGTCGCCCCTGGAGCCAGAAGTGTTGGGGTCAGGTTGTCCATGGGGAGTAGGCAAGCCATTCCTGTTCCTTAGGCAGAAGGGATTTGGGAGAAATTCCTTGGGAGCCTGTGAAAGGAAGGGACCCAGGAAGTGCAAGGCTGCAGGGGCCTCTCAGGGTCCGAGTGTCCCATGGGCAGCCTCTGCACATGGACAGGGTCAGGGAGGTCTCACCATTGGCCTCACCTGTGCCAGGTGCTCATTCGGCTCTCACTGCAGTCCCAGGGGGGTAGCCCGTGTTTGCAGAAATAATGGTGTGACTTGGTTGAGGTCACACAGCCTTGAGTGGGTCTTGATTCCAAGGGAGGGATGTTGGCTCCAGATCTGAGAAGTGTCTACTCCCTCTCTTTGGAGTGGCTCCCTCCTCTGCTTCCAGGTCTTCGGTGGTGCCATCTAGGGAGGGGCTGGTAAAACTGGGTGGCACTAACCGGCAACACGGCTTGATCTCCCACCTTCCCCAGGTTTTGCTTTTTCCACTCGTTCTTTGAAACAAAGAAGCCCACATCCCAGATCCCTGAAACTGGGCAGCGGTTCTCCTTCCCTGTGGAGGGCCGGGCCCGAGAGGTGATCAGCATTTCCTTCTTCAGGTAGGTCACGGGCAGCTCTGGAGAAGCTAAGGGTGGGCTGGCAGGGCTGGAAGGGGGCCTTGGGTGCTCGCTCTCTCCAGTTCTAAGCTGGGAGAAACGCTAGCGTTCCGGTGGGTCAGGGTGTGGGGCTGGGATGGGTGGCCGTGTTTACTAACCCAGCCGGTGACCCTGCCCTCCCCAGCCTGCTGCAGACCCTCAGCACACAGTTTAAGCAGGCTCTGGAGCAGACCCAGGACAAGCAGCCCTGGACCTACCGCCTGGTCCAGTTTGCTGACATGCTGCTGAACCACAGCCGCAACGTGTCCCCCCTGACGCCCTTCACTACGCAGCAGCGCCAGGCCTGGACCCGGTGAGGGGTGGGATTTCCAGAGGGTGGGGGGACGGTCTGGGGTCTGACACTGGCAGCCGTGGCCTGAGAGCATGCCCGTCTCCCACCAGGATGCTACAGACGCTGAAGGAACTGGAGGCTTGCTCCTCAGAGGCCAAGGCCAAGGCCACTGCCTTTCAGCACCTGCTACTCCTGGTGGGCATCCACCTTTTCAAGGTACGGCACCTGGACAGGAGGGGCTATGGACGTGGGGTCGGGGCCCTAAGGCTTCCTCCTGAGCAGCTTGAGGGCTTTGCCAGGGAAGGCTCTGGGGAGCTGAACTTTTAGGGAGTTGAACCAGCTGGTCCCGGTGGAGTTTAGTGCCAGCAGCTCTAACCCTCGTGATTTCTTCTTAACTCTGAACCTTCATTTCTCAGTTGACGTACAGTATTAGTTTCAGGTGTACAACGTAGTGATTAGAGATTTCTGTAACTTACAAAGTGATCACCTTAGTAACACTAGTACCCACCTGACACCATACATAGTTATTACAATTTACTGACTATCCATCCACAATGCTGTACTTTATATTCCCATGACTGCTTTCTTATAACTGGCGATTTGTGCTTCTAAATTTCTGCCCCCTTTTCACCCATCCTCCCAATCACCCTCACACCTGACAATCATCAGAATGTTCTCTGTACCTATGAGTTTGTTTCTCTTTGCTTGTTTTTTTATTTTTTTAGGTTCCACATCTAAGTGAAGTCATATGGTATTTGTCTTTCTCTGTCTGCCTTATTTCGTTTAGCATAATACCCTCTAGGGTTATTCATGTTACTGCAGACGCAAGATTTCATTCTGTTTTATGGCTGAGTCATATTCCATTGTATACATGTACCATCTCTTCTTTATTCATTCATCTGTTGATAAGCACTTAGGTTGCTTTCATATCTTGGCTATTGAAAATAATGCAGCAATGAACATATGGATACATAAGTCTTTTTGCATTAGTGTTTTGGGTTTCTTAAGGTAAATACCCAGAAATGGAATTGGTCTCTTGTAGCCTTTGTTTTAGAGTCTATTTTGTGTTTTATAAGTATTGCTACCCCAGCTTTTTGTTTGTTTCCATTTTCATGAAATATTTTTCCCCGTCCCTATACTTTCAGTCTCTGTGTCTCTCAATCTGAAGTGACTCTCTTGTAAACAGCATATTTACAGGTCGTATTTTCTTATCCATTCAGCCAACCTATGTCTTTTGACTGGGCATTTAATCAATTTGCACTAAGAAGTAGTTTTTAGATATTGTTACTGCCATTGTATTCATATTTTTTATCTTTTTCTAATTAAAGAAGTCCCTTTAACATTTGGTGATGATGAACTCCTTTAGATTTCTCTTGTCTGGGAAGCTCTTTATCTGTCCTTCAATTCTAAACGATAGCCTTTTTCATCACTGACTATTTCTTGTCAGTCCCTTCTGGCCTGGAAAGTAATGTTGAGAAATCAGTTGACAGTCTCATGGGCACTCCCTTGTAAGTAACTAACTGCTTTTCTCTTGCTGCTTTTAAGATTCTCTCTTTGTCTTCACCTTTGGCATTTTAGTTATGATGTGTTTGGTGTGGGTCTCTTGATTCATCTTGTTCAGACTCTCCGTTTCCTGGGCTTAAGTGTCTATTTCCTTTGCCAGGTCAAGGACCTTTTCTGTCATTATTTCTTCAAATAGACTTTTTAATTCCTTGCTCTCTCTTCTCCTTCTGGTACCTCCATGATGCAGATGTTGGTTTGCTTAATGTGGTCCCAGGGGACCCTTAAACTGTCTCATTATTTTGTATTCTTTTTGCTATTCTGATTGGTTGTTTTTTACTACTTTGTCTTCTCTAATCCGGTCCTCTGCTTCATCCGACCTACTGTTGATTCTCTCTAATGTGTTTTTCATTTCAGTTATTATTTTCTTCTGGTACCTCCATGATGCAGATGTTGGTTTGCTTAATGTGGTCCCAGGGGACCCTTAAACTGTCTCATTATTTTGTATTCTTTTTGCTATTCTGATTGGTTGTTTTTTACTACTTTGTCTTCTCTAATCCGGTCCTCTGCTTCATCCGACCTACTGTTGATTCTCTCTAATGTGTTTTTCATTTCAGTTATTATATTCTTCATTTCTAACTTTTTTGCGTTTTCTGTCTCCTTACATTTCCTGTCTCTTTGTTAGAGTTCTCATTGAGTTCATTGAGCGTCCTAATAACCTTTGAACTCTGCATCTGGTAGTTGCTTGTCTCCATTTGTTTAGTTATTTTTCTGAGCTATTGTCCTGTTCTTTCATTTAGGACATGTTTCTTTATCTCCTCAATTTGACTGCCTCCCTGTGTTTGCTTCTATATATTAGGTAGAGCTGCTGTGTCTCCTGGTTTTGGTAGAGTGGCCTTAAGTCGTAGGTATCCCGTGGGGCCCAGTGGCTTAGCCTCCCTGGTTGGCTGAGCTGGGTGCGCCAGGTGTGTCCCTAGTGTGGGCTGTGTGTGTCCTTCTGTTGTAGTTGAGCTTTTGATTGCTGTTGGCAGTGGGAGGGATGGACCCTCAGGCTGAGTGTCTGAGGACTGGCCATGACTAAAGTGGAGGAACTGTTGTGTGGGGACTGGCCCCATAGAGCAGGGTTCGCTGTGGCCAGACTCCGATGCCTGCTGAGTCCACCCTTTGGGTGTGCCATTTGGAGGTGGTTGGGCGGTGCTCTTGGGAGAGGCTGGTGCAGCCACGTTCAGCAGTGGCCTTAGCTTTGCCTAGGGTTACCTGGTATGAGCTACAAAGGGATCTGCAGACGGTTGCCACTTGGAGGTGCCGGGGAAAGGCTAAGCTGGACACTGAGGGCAGCGGCCACTAGTGCTGGCGTGGAGCTGCTTAGCAAGAGGTCTGAGGCCAGAGGCTACTCGTTTAGTGTTTGTGAGCTTTTGTGAGATTTTAGGAAAGTCCACGTCATGAGCCAGACAAGCTGTTAGTATGGAAAAGGCACTGGAAGCACTGAGTGGGCCCGAAAGCTGGATGAGGCAGGGTCTCAGGGAATCCCCAGGCCTGGGCAAACCATGTTAGCCAGGTTAATGGAGGCTCAGATATGTTGCCTGCTGCCGGCTCTGTAGGGGAAGGGCTCAGAAAAGGAACAGTGGCCTACGCCAGACAATTCAGTTCCTCCCTATATATCTCTGGCACTTTTCGAGCTGTTAGGGACTCCAGCATCCCTCTGTCTTGTTCAGCCACAACCTCCGCTGGTTTTCATAGTCAGAAGTTATGGGGACTTCTCTTCCCAGCACTGGAACCCTGGGCTGGGAGCCCATTGTGGTGCCGGGACCCTTCACTCCTCAGCGGAGGTCTCCACAGCCGAGATAGGCCTCCCGATTTTTAGCCACAATACATGGGTGTGGGGCCAGCCCCTTCCATGTCTTTGCCCTCCTACCAGCCTGGTTTCTTGTGTACATCCTTAATTCTAGGACTTCCGTTCAGCTAGTTTTCAGGCTGTTCTCAATTATGGTTGTTCTGTAGTGGTACTTTTTTTTTAAGCTTTTTAAAAATATGTTTTTATTGATTTGAGAGAAAAATGAAGGGTAAGGGAGAGAGAAACATTGATGTAAGAAACATCAATTGGCTGGGGATCCATGGCCCTGGCCAGGTGGCTCCACTGGAGTGTCATCCCATACACAGAATGCTGTGGTTCGATCCCCAGTCGGGGTGTGTATGGGAGGCAACAAATCATATTCTGTCTCTCCCCCCGCCCCCCTTTCTCTCTCTCTAAAATCAATAAAAACATCTCCTCGGGTGAGAGTTTTAAAAAAAGAAAAGGTGCCTACACAGCCAGGGAGCTGGAGACAAAGGTGGCCAGAGCGCTGGGCTTCTATTCTGGCCTGTTCTGTGACCCCTGGCCCCAACATTAAACCCCCACTGCATGGTGAGGGAGAACTCCGCCATTTCAGTACCATGGATCACACAGGCTGGTTTTAGAGCCCCCGCATCCCTAAAGGGTGGGTGGCTGGAGTCTGGGCTTGTCCCCAACAAGACGGGTTAAATGAGTTTAAATTATATTGTTAAAATTAATGACTTTCCATTTTTTCTATGTAGTAATGTTGAACTAAGAATAGGAGGAACAACCTAGAATTGTGAACCTTAAGCATGGGGCCTGCTGGCTTCCTGTGACTGCCCAGCCATCCTTGTCCAGCTCTGTCTCTCTGGTGTCCAGCTGGGGTCCTCCTGGCTGGTGAGGGTGACTGGCCAAGGCACGCTGCCATGTTCTCGGCCTCTGATGATGCAGCAGCTCCCCTGGACTGGCCCCTCCCCTGGGAATGGGGATGGGGCTCGGCTCCTGATTTCTGCCCTCCCCACAGAACCCCACAGAGAGCTGCGAACTCCTAGGTGACATCCAGACCTGCATCCAGAAGAGCCTGGGGGAGAAGACCCGCCGGACCCGCTCCAAGGCCGCCAGTGGGTCCTTGCCCCTGGGGGGAGCGACGGGGAATGGGCAGGGCATATCCTGGGCACAGCGGGGACCAGGATGGGACAGCGGTGCCTGCCCTGACTCAGACCTCTCCCCGCTTGCAGAACCCCAGGAGCCGCCATGGGTGGAGGTGCTGGTGGAGATCCTCCTGGCCCTCCTGGTCCAGCCCAGCCACTTGATTCGCCAGGTGGCCCGGAGTGTGTTTAGCCATGTCTGCGCCCACCTGACTCCACGTGCACTGCAGCTAATCCTGGATGTAAGTTGGGGCCTTTGGGGAAAAGGGTCCCAGGAGGTGGCTGTCCAAGCACCAGGGCTGCCACATCAGCCCCTGGTCCTCACTGGAACCTGCGGAGTGCGTGGGGGCCTCATCACTCTGCTGCCGTGCAGCCCTGACCCAGGAGGTGCTGGCATTGGGCGTGGAGGGTGTAGCCTTACCTCCTAGGCTTCACTTTCCTGCCTTGACCTTTTGGCCGAGACTGGACTGGGCAAGGCCAGGGAAGTTAGTCGAGAGGGCCCAGTGGTCTGAGGAGGTAAAGTGTCAGCATCTGGGAATACCCTGCAGGTGCTAAACCCAGAGCAGAGCGAGGACGAGGATGACAATGTGGTGGTCACGGACGATTCCGAGAAGCAGCTGGAGAACGAGGAGGTACTTGCCAGCAAGGGGCAGCGCGGGGTGGGCAGGCACGTGGCGTGCAATGGGGACTACTACACACCAGCCACCCACAGGACAAGAGCTCTGAGAGCGAGGACAACAAAAACTCGGAGAGTGAGGACGGGAGTGAAGAGGAGGAGAGTGATGAGGAGGATCGCGACGGGGATGTCGACCCCGGCTTCCGGGAGCAGCTGATGGCCGTGCTGCAGGCAGGGAAGGCGCTGGTGAGCAGAAGCTCGGAGACTCCTGTCCCTGTCTGTCTGCATGTGCCTGGAGGCCAGGCTGCTCACTGGGCATCTGTCGCTCAGGGTGGAGTCGATGATGATGACGATGAGGAGCTGGGGGACGAGGCCATGATGGCGCTGGACGAGAACCTCGCCAGCCTCTTTGCCGAGCAGAAGCTGCGCATCCAGGCCCGGAGGGACGAGAAGAACAAGCTCCAGAAGGAGAAGGCGCTTCGGCGGGACTTCCAGATCAGGGTGAGCCAAGAACCAGCCTGAGCGCCTCCGACGCTGTCCGGCGCAGTCGCCTCCCACACCGCACTGAGCCCACCCGTCCCGCCACAGGTCCTGGACCTGATTGAGGTGCTGGTGACCAAGCAGCCCGAGAACCCCCTGGTCCTGGAGCTGCTCGAGCCGCTGCTGAACATCATCCGGCGCAGCATGCGCACCAGCAGCACCAAACAGGAACAGGACCTCCTGCACAAGACGGCCCGCATCTTCACGTGAGCCCGGGCGGGTGGGCGGGGACCGCTGACAGGCCCCAAAATCAATGCTCTGAGGACCACCAGGCCTTTGGGGTTTCCCAAGTAGAAACAGTAGAAGCCAAGTTTCCAGAGGGGGCCCTCTCCGCTCTCGAGGTTCACTGCTCTGCCCCGAGGGCATGTGTCACTCAGCCACCCACACACAGGCTGCTTCATCCATCCATCTCCCACGCGGAGCAGCTCTGCCCTAGACCAGCAGTCCTCAGGGAGCCCCAGCCCTCAGGGTCCCTGCAGTTGGGAAACCAGACTGTTGATCCGGCAGTGACACCCTGGAATTGTGGGGGCGGGGTAGGGTAGTGGGTAAGAGACAGTGGGGGCACAGAGTGGTGGGGGCACTAACCCGGTCTCAGGGTGAGGGGCGGCCGGCTGGGGAAGCGTCAGCAGTGCTGGGACCTGTAGAGGCCGTCGTGCCTGCGGCCACGGATGAGACAGAAGGTCCAGTGGGGAGCCGGTCGGGTGCAGAGGAACATGGGAATGGTGAGCGGGCTGTTGCGCTTGGTCAGGAAGGAGCTCAGTGCTGATGAGTAGATCGGGGTCACGAGGTTCAAATCCAAGCAGCTGGCAGCCTGGGCCACCTGCAAGAGCGCACTGGTTGATGCCAGGGAGAGGGAGCCCTGGTTGGAAGCAGAGTCCGGGCTGCCTCCAGGAGGCAGCCTCGTGACCCCGAGCTACTCATCAGCACAGAGTCCTGTGGACCTCTAGCTGTGTTAGGAGCCACAGACATTTCACCAAGGGCTCAGGCAGGGGGCAGGGCTGGCCTGCCCTTTAAGGAATGGGTGGCAGCATGGGCGGCACTAGCGCAGGGAGCCCAGCCAGAGGGACGAGAGGGGGCAGGTGCCGGCCTGCCTTCCAGAGCGCAGGCGTGCTGGGAGACGAAGGCCCAGGGACGCGAGATGCTGGGTACGCAGACTAGCGCAGGTGGGGAGAGTGCGACGGACGGTGCACCCCAACTCTTCCGTGCCAGCTTCAGGCCACACCTTCTTCGCTCCTCCTGCCGCCTGCTTGGGCACCCTTGGGCTTGCTTAGTGTCCTAACCTTTCGTCCCTACTGTGTTCCCAGCCCTGCGGGGCCGTGCAGGTTCTGAGTACATAGACCATGGTCTTGCTTTATGAAGGACCTGAAAGCCCACGAGAGAGAGGTGTAGACAGGAGATGTGGACCCGGTCGGGGGTGTTGAGCCCAAGGCCCAGGGAGCCCGTTCCGGAGCAGATCTGCAGCTGGCCCTGGACCTCCCACTGAGCCTTAGATCCCTTTCCTCTCTAGGTGTCGATTCCCCCCCTGGGAAATGGGCTTGGGGTCCCTATTGGGGGGTGGCTTTGCTTGGAAGCAGGGGTGGGAAGAGAATGTTGTAACCAGTTCTGCCCCTTACTTCCCCGCAGACACCACCTGTGCCGCTCCCGGCGTTACTGCCGTGACGTGGGCAACTGCGTGGAGACTCTGTCCACCCAGGTGGAGCGGCTGGTGCAGCAGGCTGCTCACCAGGCCGACTCCTCCGTCGCCCTCTACTACTTCAACGCCTCCCTCTACCTGCTCCGGGTGTTGAAGGGCAACACCGCTGACAGGTCCATCCACAAGCCCCAGAAGGAGAAAGCTGGCACCAGCACCAAGCCCAAGGGCCCCGAGGTGAGCAGGCCCTGGCCCAGAGGGCTCAGCCTACTAGTAGGAAGTGCAGTGCCGGTAGATAGGAGCAGATTCCAGGCAGCAGGCCAGGACCATCTCCCTGTTTCACAGATGGGGAGTTGAGGCGGTGACTTCCCAAGGGCCCAGTTTTCAGCCTCCTGGAGGCGGCCCGGGCTCTGCTCCCAACCAGGGCTCCCTCTCCCTGGCATCAACCAGTGCGCTCTCGCAGGTGGCCCAGGCTGCCAGCTGCTTGGATTTGAACCTCGTGACCCCGATCTACTCATCAGCACTGAGCTCCTTCCTGACCAAGCGCAACAGCCCGCTCACCATTCCCATGTTCCTCAGTCTCTTTTCCCGGCACCCGGTGAGTATAGGGGCCGGCCCACCCCTCGGGCCCTGCTCATCCCATTCCCCATCTCATAGCCCTGCCATTCCCTCCCTAGATGCTCTGTAAGAGCCTGCTCCCTGTGGTGGTCCAGCATGTGACGGGCCAAACGCGGCCTCGACATCAGGTAGGGGCCTGTCTGAACTACCCACTCGACTCACTTCTGGGTGTTTGTGAGGCCCAGGAGTGCCCTGGTGAGTAAGGGCAGGCAGGCCCACCCCACCCCTGTCCCTGTGACCTGGCCGGCTCCTGCCTCTGCCACTTCCCATGTGGCCTGAGCCCTCCGACTCCATAGTGCTCACACTCTGGCTACCCGCTCAGGTCCTAGCAGACAGGGCAGGGCGAGGACGGAGACGAGGCTGGGGAGGCTGGAGGAAGACAGCAGTGAGTAGCGAGAGGGCAAAACTTCTCAATCCAGGTTGCTACCTCTACCCAGCTGAGAGCCTTGCTCCCGCACCCCAGGCCTCTGTTCCCCCATCCCCCTGAGAAGAGGGGACAGGAGCAGATGACTACTGAGCCCAGAGCTCTGTGGTGACAACCCAGGCAGGTTGGAGCCAGAGCAGCAGGTGCCCCTCCCCCAACCTAGTGTTGCCTTGGCCTCAGCAGGTGCCCAGCAGGCTGCCAGAGCTCTTGGGGTCCCCTGTGGTTCCCTAAGCCTTGGCCAGCATGCCCAGGCTCCTGGTGACCACTTTCCACCACCCCAGGCCCAGGCCTGCCTGCTGCTCCAGAAGACCCTGCCCATGCGGGAGCTGAGATTGTGCTTTGAGGACCCCGAGTGGGAGCAGCTGATCGGCCAGATCCTGGCAAAGGTCACGGAGGTAACAGCCACAGGGCTCCCCTTCCGCCCCCTCAGGAGTTGTTCTCTCAGAGGAAGGGGATTACCGGGTCACTGAGCCTGGGGCGGGTGGGGGCTGCCCCAGGAGACACTTGGTCATATGGGAAGCGCTCGGGTGGCTCAGCCTGGCCGCCTTCTCCTTAGAATCTGCGGGCCCTGGGGGAGGCGCAGACCAAGTCGGAGCAGCTGAAGAACCGGTCCTCCTTGGAGCTGCTCAACACCCTCCTCTGGATTATTAATCGTGAGGTGAGCTGGGGGGAGGTCACAGGGGAAGCTTCTGGATGCCACGTGGGGGAGGTTCAGGCTGCCAGGAGAGGAATCGGGCTCTTTCTGTGTTTAGAGAGCCGTGGACACGGGTGCTTGACTTGGGAGGGAGAGTGCCCACCTGTGCCTGGCCAGGGTCAGGGTAGGAGGCTGTGCTGGTGTTTGTGCTCCAGTCAGAAAGCTGAGGAGGTGAGGGTTCCTGGTGGGCAGCGGCTGGAAGGAGCCGGTTCCCAGGCCTGCAGAGACGGACTAGGGGCCATCAGAATGGGGCAGGGGCAGCTGTGGCTTAGTGTCTGGGTCCCTCAATCTGGCCCAGAGGGAGAGGTCTGGGACTTCTAGCATAGACACTGGCCAAGGCCCACATGCAGGGCAAGCTTGCTGAGGGTGCTGGAGGGAGCAGGTGGGGCCAGGGCAGGGCCTTGCCGAACAGCGGGGGACCTGAAAAGCAGCTCAGAGTGGCAGCAAAATGCCAGGAGGAAAGGATGTTCTGGAAGCCAGTGGGTTTCACATAACCCATCCCATCTGTGGCAGGGAGGGTGAGATGGGTAGAAGGGATGTGGCCACCCTGGCGTCATTGCATGGTGCCGCCAGAGGGGCGGGCTGAGAGGGAGGGAGGTGCGGAAGCAGAGATCGGAGCTCTGGCTGTAGGGAGAGGGAATGAATGTGGCACCTGGGCTCCTTTTCTTCCTAAGGCAAGTGAAACTGGTGACTCACAGGCAGGAGTGGCTGAGGGTACAGAAGGGGGTGTGGGGGTCCCTGGAGAGGCAGTAATTGGGCAAGGGTGGGAAGACAGGGCCAAGAGCTGGCAAGAAGCCCCGCTTCCCATCTCCACGCTGACCACAGCTTTCCCACCTCCCGCAGAAGCTGACCGTGGACCTGACCGTTGTGCTGGGCGTGCTGCAGAGCCAACAGCAGTACCTGCAGCACAGGGTGCGGCAGAAGGAGCAAGTGGCCGGGTCCAGCCGCCTCTACGACATCTTCTGGCAGGCCATGAGGTTCCTCGGAGTCCAGTAGGTTCTGGGAGGAGGGCCCACACACCTTGGGAGGGCTGGAGCGACCCCCACGCTGCACACATTCTGACTTGGCGTGCCCAGGGTGGGCAGTTGGGTCCCGTGGACCACAGAGATGGAGGACACTATCTCTGCCCTCACCAGATGCTTCCTTCCTTTGCTCACTTCCTCCCAGGCGCCCCAAGTCGGAGAAGAAGGAAGCCAAGGAAGTCAGTGCCACGCAGAGCCCTGTTAGCATGAAACGGAAGAAAAAGGGATTCTTGCCAGAGACGAAGAAGCGCAAGAAACGCAAGTCAGAGGGCACCCCACCAGAGGAGGAGGCCAAGCCTGCAGCCACCGGCGGGGACCAGCCCCAGCCCCCCAGCACAGGCAAGAAGAGGAAAAGGAAGAAGGCTAAGGTTGCAGCCCAGGCCCAGGTGGAAGGGACGCCTGCTGCCAAGAGTCCTGCCACCGAGAGTCTGTCCCCAGAGCCCCCGGCGAAGACCCCGAAGCTGCGGAAGAGAAAACGGAAGCTGTCCCAGGTGAACGGAGCCACACCTGTGTCCCCCACGGAGCCTGTTGTGGAAAAGCAGTATCAGAAGGAGCTGCCCCAAAAGGGGGTCTCAGGCAAATCGCCACAGTTGGCGCTGCAGCCCCCGGCCAAGACCCCAAAGCTACAGAAGAGAAATCGGAAGCTGTCTCAGATGAACGGAGACACGCCTGTGTCCCCCACGGAGCCTGCTATTGAAAAGCAGTATCAGAAGGAGCTGCCCCAAAAGGGGGTCTCGGGCAAATCGCCACAGTCGGCACTGCCGCGGAAAAAGTCAAGATTAAGGTTGTCTTTGGCCAACAGGAGCCCCAGCCTTCTCCAGAGTGGGGCCAAGAAAAAGAAAGCACAGCTGCGGAAGGCGGCAAAGCCCTGAGTGCCGGCCCTGCCCCTCAGCCCTCCCCGTCAGCCCTAGAGACTCCTATTTTTTCACCAGGATTTCAATAAACCAGCCACTCTGAGGTACTGCCTTCTGGTACTGGGGGGAGAGGGTCTTCGGGGAGGTCCTGCTGCAGCAGGGGCAACCCGAGTCCTTTCCTGCATGGCCTGGGCTGCTGTCCTGTTTCTCAGCCCAGAGCTCATGTGCATTGTATGGGGCTGGGACCCTGGCTCCTGGCAGTGTGGGCCCGGTCAGGGCTCATGTTCAGGTGGGTCAGCTCGTAGACCCCCACCAGTGCAGGCCTGGCCACAGGCTGGCTGAGCACAGGTGTGACCACTCCTTGTGCCCTCCCCCCACGCTGCTTTCCTGCAAGAGCCACCAGGGCATGATTTAAATAGGTTTATTTCTTCATTTACAAGAGGAATATATTTGGCTTCTCTTAAGACTCTGAGATTCACAATCAGCAGCTCTAAAAAATAAAGGAGCAGTTTGGCTTCCGGAAGGAAGAGGAGGCAACACTTGGACCTGGTTCTTGTACAACAAGAAAACATTGCTGGGGCCCCAGTTGAGGCTGGGGTGGGGGTGGAGGCCAGGCTGGTCTTTGGGGATCCCACCCCCCTTGCTAGGCCCCCAGGGTGCCCCAGAGCATGGCAGGGAGTGGGGTTTCCAGTAGCTTCCACACCACTGAAGCCACACCGGCCAGTAACTACAGGGCAGCGAGCATTGTCTAGGCTGGCTCAGAGGGGCTCCTGGCCACTAGGCCCCAGCACATGTGCAGGGAGGGAGTGGAGCAGAGCAGACGTGAGAAGCTGCACGCTGGGGACCAGGGCTCGGGTGACATTTGGCAGCTGCACCCTGCATGTGGCTATGAGGGTGGGGTGGTATATGCAGACAGGACCACAGGGGTGGCCCGTGGCTGGGGGCAGTAGTGGGCTGTGGAAATGCATGTGAGCAGCAGCAGCTGATGTTGATGGAGATGGTTCTGGGATGTCAGCCTCCACCAGGCTACTCCCTGGGTCAGGAAGCTGAGTGGAAGGCTGCTTCCTCTGGCTGTCAGAGCCCTGGCCACTGCCCCAGG
This sequence comes from Myotis brandtii, assembly GCF_000412655.1. Lineage (NCBI taxonomy): Eukaryota > Metazoa > Chordata > Mammalia > Chiroptera > Vespertilionidae > Myotis > Myotis brandtii. The sequence goes on from NW_005360846.1 coordinate 32,768, forward strand.
GGTTCTGGGAATGGTCCCCCAGGGCCCTGCCCCTGGAAAGAGTCCAGAGTGGGACAGGAGTGGTCTGGCTCCTGTGGGGGGTTCAGGAGATGAACAGGTTTTCCAGGGGCTTCAAGGAGCCCTGTGTGGTGGGCAACCCCAATGATCTCAGGCCTGGGGCACAGGTGGCTTGTAGCAACCACCAGGGCCTTCACCCCTGGTGATGCCAGCTCCTTGTTGGGGTGGTCCCCACCTGAGGGACCCAGGCTAAGCCCGGACAAAGCCACAGAGACAAGTGCCCTCTAGGAAGTTCTCAGCGACAGCTACCCAGCTCTGCCAGGTTGAGTCCAGAGGCCCAGCTGAAAGGCTACGGTCCCCACACACCAGGGAGCCTCAGAGCCTGAAGGGCCACCCTGAGGCCTGCACGACCTCTCTGCGCTGTCCGGGAGCTGCTGGGTCTTCAAAGCTGCCGGTGGTGCCTTGCCCGGCCAGCTGCACTGCAAAGTCTGACTCCCTGGCCCCGCGGTCTGCGGAGGTCAGGGACTGGCCCAGGATCATATAAGCTGGTGACAGGCCAGGCTCTCTCCACACACTCACTGGGGGCTGTCTTCTCCCTGGGTCCCAGCGGCCCTGCAGTCCAAGCCCAGGGCTGGGGGTCTGTCTGACCACGTGGCCCCAGCACACACAGCCTTCCAGGTTAGTTGAGGACACGGCCTCTTGGAGCCATGGCCACTCGGCTGTCCCAGACCAGAGCTGGGCGCCCAGCCGTGGGTCCCGTGGAAAGCTGGACAGCCCAGCAGGACTGGGATGCTGAAGGACACTTCCCAGACTAGGTGGGAGCGAGCATTCTTCATAGTTCCAGAGGCACCTAGAGGGAAGGGGGGTCAGAGGTCAGAGGTGGGGCTTTGGGAGGCATTTGTAAAGCTTCCTTTCCCTTGCTGTTTGGAGAAGTGACTTCCTCTGGGCTCTGGGGGGCATGAAAGGGGTGTGGGTCTACGGGGGCCAGGGTATGGGGTGGTGACCTTGGGTCTTGCCCTACTAGGAAGTGCTGCCCCCAGGGGCCAGGTCCAGAGGAAGGTCAAAGTAGTCAGGCCCTGGCACTTCTAGGAAATTAGGATGACAGAGCAGGGAGTCGTGGCCCTGACCTATGCCCTCAGCCCTTCTGAGGAAGGAAGGGGGCTGATTTACTGGAAGAGGGAGCCTGCACCCCTCCCACGATCCTCCAGTCCCTGGGCAGTGCTTCAGGAGGAAGTGCCCTGAGTGCCCCCTCCCTAGTCCCGCCTCCCCTCCCGGGAGCCCCCTCAGCCTCCCTGGCCTGCACTCACCGCCTCAGACCTTCATGGATGTGGGTGGCATCACCAGCTCGTTCGCCCTGGGGGAGAGACGGGCAGGGGTCAAGGTGGCACATCAGCGGGGGCCGGGCCCGGGCACTGCTCTGGCGCATCGAGTCACGGGGGCCGGTTGACCGGACGTGCTGGGCAGGGACCTCGTCAGCCCCAGGGGGAGGTGGGAGAGCCCAGGGGTGGGGAGAGGAAAGAAAGAGAAGAGTAAAGAGGAGAAAGTCAGAAAATGAGAGAAAAAGGAAGGAGAGGGGTCCCAGCTCTGAAAACCGTTAACTCCAGGAAAAACCCAAGCCTCGAACCGCAGGCACAGCCGGTTCACCACGGGCTCCACAGCTCCATCAAGAGGTCGGGGAGGCGGGACCCCAGGGGCCAGGTGACCCCCCACCCCGCCCCAGGCAGGGTTGTGGCAGCGGAGGCAGCCAGCCCACCCACACCCACTCACTGCTGCTCGGCCTTGGCACGGTCACTGAGGAAGAAGAGGGCAGTGGCTAGGAAGAACATGCCGCCCAGGACCACGACGAAGGGGCAGAGCATGAGGGCGTAGCCCAGGCTCAGGAACTCCCAGAGCGGGGAGTCCTTGGTGCTCTGGCGGATCAGGTCGGAGATCTGCGAGGATGGTGGGTGCGTGTCAGGGCAGGCCACCTCCTGCAGCCCGTCGCCCACCACGGCCGCCCCCACCCCAGGCACTCACAAAGCCAATGAGGTAGGGGCTGCCAGCGTCCCCCAGCAGGTGAGAGGTGAAGCTCTGCAGGGCCACAGCGGTAGCCCGTCTGGTGGGGATGACCACGTACTGTGGAAGAGGTGGCAGTCAGAGGCCAGGGGAGCCAGGCCACCCCCTGGCCTCATCCCTGGGGTCAGGACACTTCTGAAGATCCCTTCTGCCCTGGTGTCTTAGCACCTCACCCCCTCAGCCCTTCTCCTTCCCCCCTCTCCCTCCCACCTCCGCCCCAGGGCCCTCTGCTCATCCCCAGCTCACAGACCGGCCGCCTTGGATTCTGCACTGGGCTCTTGGAGAGCCAGCTGCAGTGGTCAGGGAAACTGAGGCCCAGAGGGACACAGGTTGCTCAAGAGTCAGGCAACGCTGGGCCCAGCCCCTGACTCCTCAGCCTCCTGCCCTCACCTCCCCCAGCTACAGACCCATCTGGGTTCCCCTCCCCGAGGACCTGGCAAGGCCTAGGTTGGCCCGCGAGGGAGGGGAGAAGGGCCCTACCTGGAAGAGCCTGCACTTTTCACCCCTGGGCACCCTAAGTACCAAGTGCCTGGAGCTGCTGGGCCCGGGAACCCTGTCAGACCAAGCAGGCCCTAACCACCGGTCGCAGCCCCGCGCTGCGTGGGCCAAGGCCAGCGGAGGAGCATGGGCAGGCAGCAGCCCCCTGCCCCGAGCTCGAGCTGCCTCATCTAGGCAGAGTGCCTGCCCTTGGACAGTCTGTGGGAGCAGCCAGTGCCCCCTGGGCACCCCACTACAGGGGGCAGGGAGGAGACCTGGACCCGATGGGATTGTGTGGCCCCATTTCCAACAATCGTCACGTGGCTGTGACACTTAATAAAATGGGACATGATTTCCCTGGGACCCAAACCCTGTCAGCAGCTGGGGCTGCCCCTGGGGGCAGAGGCAGGGAGGGGCTCCTGCCAGCACCAAGCACACTTGATTCAGATTCCTCCTCCCTCCACTCCGGGCATGTGCAGTGACACACCGCCCCCCAACCCCTGCCACCCTGCCTGGCTCCATGCCTAGGCACAGTTGAGTCAGACCCCCCTCCGCCCCCCAGCCCAGTCCCTGGTGTGGGTGAGAGAGAGATGGCCCGGGGAGGCAGAGATGCAGGAAGCTGGTGGGCAGGGCAGCCTTCCTGGAGAAGGGCTGGCAGGAGCCCAGTGCCCGGCCACCTCTGACCTCCTGGGCTGCCCCCTACAGTGGCACCAAACCCTGAGTGCCCCTGGATCGGCCCAGAGGAGCCCTCAGCCTTCTGCCCCAGGGCCTGTCCCTGCAGCTCCCAGACACTCTTCCCATCCCCACCCCCACCCCCACCCTGCTGGGCTCTGCACCCCCTTCTCCCAGTTCTCTCCTGACACTAACTTGGAGTCCAGGGCATAGGACCAGGTGTCACCCCATCCCCAACCCTCGCCACCCTCAGACTGCTGCCACTGACCAGGACCACAGCCCCTCCCGGGCCGCACCCAACCTCGCCCAGGACACAAAACCCCGCCCCCCCTCCCCCCCCACGCTCAGACAGCCCTTTGTCCCCGGCCGGCTGGTCTGGAGCCCATTGTTGGCCCTGTGAAGACGGCCTCTGTCCGCCTGGCCACAGCCCAGCCGCGGGCACTCAGGCAGGCACGCCTGGGACCCTGGGGGAGGAGCGCTGGCAGGCGGCACCCCCTCGGTGCCAGCCTGGCACTGCCAGCCTCCCGGCCACAGACCTGAGCCTCCAGACATCCCCTCCCTATCCAGCCTCCTCATCCATCCTGCCTGCTCAACACTCCAATTTCAGGCCCTGCTCCATGCAGACCCCAACATCTCTGATCACCTCCCTGCCTCCAGGCTCACCTTCCCAGCCTGCCTCCCCCACCACCACACACACACACACCACCGCCGCCACCACCACCACCACCACCAAGTCCTGCAGCTCTTCCTCCCCTTCCTTCGCCCTCCCAGCTGCCCGGAGAGTCAAGAGGCCTGGTCAGCAGAGGCGACCTCAGCCTGCCTCACCATGAGGATGTCTGCAGTGATGGCCCAGTTAGAAAACAGCAGCGTCTCCCCGACAAAGATGCAGATCTGCCCAGGAGAGACCAGAAGAACCGTCAGGAAGCCCCCCACACACACCCGTGGCCTCAGCTTGTTCCCTGCACCCTGGCTGCAGGCAGGGAACCCCAAAGCCTCCCAGCCTTCCCTGACCTGCAGCTCCCGGCAGTCAGGCTCGCGAGGAGTGTGTGGCTTATCAAGATGCCCACAGCCGAGCCCTGGACAGAACAGGGGCAGGCACATAGGAGCCTCCCCATGGAGGGAGGGCCCCATACATCACACTGCTTCTCCTGCCAGGCCGCTCCCCACCACCCGAGCCCCCCACTGCACTCACATAGGCCCCCACGATGCTGCTCTTGGCGGCCACGAAGATGAGGCAGATGAAGATGGCGGAGCCCAGCATGCCCACAGCACACACCAGCGGGTCGGCTCGCTGGGTCCGCAGGCGGCACCAGCGAGTGGCTCCTGCCCCCGTGACCACACCCAGAAAGCCCGTAAAGCAGGTGATGGCCCCGAAGATGAGGCTGTGGGACAGAGGACGGTGGGGGATGGGTTGAGAGGAAGGCCAACGCTGGGGCAGAGGGCTGGCACCTCTGTCCAGCGTCCCTCGCCACCCTGCCGCCCACCCCCCCCACCTGGGCCTGGCCCCACCTGTCCTTGGCCCCACAGGGCGGGGTGCTGCACGCCTCTGCCGTCTTCTGCACGACTTGGGCGCGGTACAGGTACAGCGGGATCCACATGCCCAGGGCCCCTGTGGCGAAGGACACGGCCGACGTGGCCAGGGAGGAGAAGACGTAGCTGCGGCTGGGGAGAGGCCGGGCAGCGACACTGAGTGGGGCCCGGAGGCAGCCTTCGCTCCCCACTCCTCCCGGGGTTGGAAGGCTCCGCTGTCTCCCCTCGCGGGCTCTGGGCATGAGGGGCTACGGCAGCAGAATAATCAACACGTGGCCACCATGTCACTCCCAGCACTGCCGGCAGCGGAGACAGCAGGGAGTCCAGCTGCGGGTGCTAGGTGGGCCCCCCCTCTTCTCACCAGACGCCCCCCCAGCAGGACTCACTTGCGGATCAGGGCCTTCATGTCTCGGAGCCATGAGGTCCGGGCCTTGAGCTGCCCCCCGAGCTGGTCGGCATGGCCTCTCTTCGTGGCTGGGACCAGGACGAGGATGAGCGTTCCTGTGATCATGCCCGCGACAGGGGACACCTGATGGCACAGGGAGCACCAGGTTAGGACGCCAGGGCCCAGCCGGCGTTGTCTCTGCTGCACCAGGAGGGGGAGCGCGGGCAAGTCACACTCTGGGCTCTGGGCTCTGGGCTCCGGGCTCCAGGTTCCTCTGGGCTGGCATCTGCTCAGCCTTCCCAATTGGGCGGCTGAGCAGAGCGGCTGGGAATGAGGTCAGCAAAAAGGGCTTGGGGGCTCAACCTGCAGTGATAGAGGAGGGAGGACAGATGGCTGGATATGTGGACAGACAGATGGAAGGAAGAATGGATGGATGAGTGAATTAACAGACAGGAAGATGGACGATGGGACGATGAATCACTGGGTGGGTGCATTAACACATGGGAAAGCAGGAAGATGGCTGGATGGCTGGGTGGGTAATGGATGGATGGAAAGAAGGAAGACAGGTAGGGAATGGACAGGCACGTGGAATGATGAGTGGGAGAGGAGAGAGTGCCTGTGGACAGAGAGCCAGACACCAGCCCTGCCCGAACCCCTGGGTCTGGGAGGGTTTCCCAGGCAGGTCCTCGCCCTGCAGGTCTCTGGGAAGGGACTGGCTGGGCATGAAGCATCCAGCACATAGACCAGGTAGGTTATCGTGTGGGAGGAGCCCATGTGGCCCCAGAACAGAGGCTCAGGGCTTCCTTGGGGTCTTCCCTGGGTCCTGCCCTGTGTGAGAACAGAAGCTCCAGGCCCCAGCCCTCTCTCCACATGGGGGGCCATTCGGCAGCCTGGATTCCACGGTGCCGGCTCCTCCGCCAGCTCGTGAGAACCGGGAAACTGCTCCCACCCCCCATGCGCTCCCACTCCCATTAAGGAATTCCACGGAGGCTGCTTCCTTCCTGCTTTTGAGGAAAAAACACTTTGTCTTAGCTTCCTCTCCTCTGCGAGACTGGGGATCTCTGTTTCCGGGGACAGGAAGTGGCTGCAGGCCCCCAAGAGGTCTTGTCTCAGCCCCGCCCTAGCACAGAGCCAGCGCTCACAGCAGGAAGCGCCATCGTGGATCTGGAATTTCCTGACCTGCTGGGAGAGTTGTCCCCTCAGCCTGGGGGCCCCTGAGGGTGATGGGCCTGACTTGGGCTCTGCTCACACCTGGAGTCCCCAACAGAGTGCAGGCCTGCGGGGCGGGAAGCCTGGAGGCCCAGGCCTGCATCCTAGCCCGGGGTCTGTCCCTGGATCTCTGGGTGACCCTGGGCACAAGCTGGTCTGGGGGTGTCCTTACCCGCAAGGCCCAGTGCCAGTCTCCGGCTGCCTGCTTCACGCTGGAGCCAGTGATGTAGCCCAGGCCGCTGCAGGGAAGACAGGCACAGTCAGCAGGACAGGTGGGGGCGGGGGCAGGGGCGGGGGATGCTCACCGTCCACGAGGCAGGACCCTTGCCCACCTGCCCCAACCCCCCGGCCAGCCGCCTGGAGAGCAGGGCCAGCGTTGCCCCAAGGCTGACCCCCCGCATGTTTAGGTCACCGAGGACCAAACCTCAGGGAGAGGCATGGTCAGAGCTGGAGGGGACCTCGCCGACCCTCACCTGCCCAGCGGGATGGCGAAGTAGAAGACGGACAGCATGAGCGTGCGTGTGTTCTTGGTGAAGAGATCGCCGATGATGGTGGGCGCGATGGTGGAGTAGCTGGCCTCCCCGATGCCCACCAGCCCCCGGGACACCACCAGCAGCCAGAAGTGCTGTGGGGGAGGGAGGGGCGGAGAATGCTGGGGACTGTCCTGCTCCTCCGCCTGCTCATCCTCGGCCCCCACTTTGCCCCGCACCCCTGCAGGGTCCAGGGGCTAGGGGAGAGGTTGGAGCCCAACCCCTGCCCCAGCAGCAATGACACCCTTAGGCCACTTGGGGCCTCAGTTTCCCCCTCCAGAGAGTGGGTCTGACAGGGCCTGGTTGGCCCAGTGCTGAGATGGGACTTTACTCTCCCACGTTGAGTGTTGTAGTTCTGGCCCAGACAGGCCCCCTCTGTCCTCTTAGCACCGTGGACATAAGCCTGTGTCTTCCCCACCACCCCAATTGGAAGACTTCCTCCCTGAGTTCTGGCCCCGCCTTGGGAGCCTCAAGTCACCCCCCTCTGTGTCCCACCCCCGGGCAGGGCGGCCGGGCTGGCCCAGGCAGCACTGAGGAGCAAGTGTGAGTGGGGAGTGGGCAGGGCAGCCCAGTGCTCGGTGCTCCCCCTGCCCCCCCCCCCCCCCCCGCCCCCACCACCCCACCAAGCCCCACCACACACATCACTCAGCCCCGCTGATCTGGGAAGTGTGGGGCCGTGCCCGCTGCCAGTGTTTGACCCCTTTGATGTGGACCGGTCCTCTCTGTCCCCAGCTGCCCAGGGCCTGAGAACCCAGCTGGTCATCTTTCCCCGGCCCCACCCTGACCACCCATCCGGCCAGCATCGCCCACATCCAGCCCTCCTCCGGGCTCTGCTTCCCTCTCTCCATCTGCCCGGCTCTTTCCCGGTCCTTTCTCTGAGTCACTGGTCCTGCTCAGCCGTCTCTGCGCCTCTCATTTCTATAGCTCGGCACTCTCTCCATCCCCCAGTCTTTCCCTGGTTCCTTACTTCTGCTTCTTTTCCTGGGGATCATCTGCCGACAGCCCTTGCCTATTTTTTGTTGGACTGTCTTTCTTGCCTTGACTTCTGTTAGCTTGCTGGGCATCCTGGTAATGACCCTTGATTACGTATGTCACAAATAGTCTCCGTCATCTTTCCCTCCACTTTGTGTAGGGAGCTCCTCCAGACAGAAGCTTCACTTCTTGTTGTTTAATTTGAGAATGTCCGGTCTGCTCATTTCTCCTTACTGGCTTCTGGATTTCACATCTCGTTCAGGAAGGCCTATTCCATCCCCAAATGGGAGAAGTGTTCTCTGGAATGTTCTTGTAGAGGGACCGAGACTGGGAGGGGTGTCCTCAGCCATTCTCCTCGGTACAGGAGCAGGCAAGCCAGCCCTGTCTGACGGGATCCTATAGATCCCCACTCCTCCCCGCCCCTCCCCCCAGACCACTGCTCTGTGCACTTGTTACTTGCACACCCACGTACCAATGAACAAACAGCATTTAGTGTCCCGTGTGCTTTGAAAAATATGACCATAAAAGGAACCATTCCATGAATCTTGTCCCACAACTTGCTCTTTCCCTCATTCTTATCTTTTAATATAGATCTAGTTCCTTCTTTTGTGATTAGGAGTCTCATAAGATGCCCTGGCTGCCGTGGCTCAGTGGTTACAGCACCGACCCACGCATTGGAGGGTCTCAGGTTCAATTCCAGTCAAGGGCAGGTGCCTGGGTTGCAAGTTCAATACCTGGCCCCAGTCCAGGTACGTTCGTGAGGCAACCAAATGATGTGTCTCTCTCACATCGACGTTTCTCTCTTCCCCCCCCCTCCTCCCTTCTACTCTCTCTAAAAATCAATGGAAAAACTATCCTCAGGTGAATATTAACAAAGAAAAAAGTCTCATAAGATGAAGACACCCCATTTTATCTGGGCTTCCCCTAGTCATGGTACTTTAGTTAGTCTCCCTTTTTTTCTATTTTAAGATACAGCAAACATCCTCGCATGCACTCGTGTCCCCAAGTAGAAGTTTCTGGCTTGGGCATAGACCTCAAAGTAAAAGGCTGGGCTGTGGGATTTACACAGCTAGAATTTTACAAAACCCTGCCGTGTTGCTCTCCAAAGAGTCTATCCATTTACACTCCCACCAGCAGCTTGAATAACACTTAGTATTGCCAGCCTTTCTAATTGTTGCCAATCTGATGGGTGTGAAATGGTATCTCATTGTTGCTTTAATTTGCATCTCCCTGATTACTTGAGAGCATATAGTCTCTTCCTACTGTCAATGCCCATTGGGTATCTTCTCCTGCAATTGTCTGTCACTATCCTTTGCCCATTTTCCCACTGGGTTATCTGTCTTTTGCTTGTTGAATTTATAGTTCTACACTGTTATAGTTTGCTTTTTACTTTACTCTGACTTATCCGGAATTTATTTTGACGTGTGGTTCGAAATACGGGCTAAACTTTATGTTTCGTCCAGATGGACAGTCAGTTCTCCCGAAACCCTGAGATGCAACCTTCATGCTACAGCCAATTCCCACAGGAAGGACTGTGTCTCCCGATCTCTTCGTCTGTCCCTCTGCTGTTCCGGGTGGAATAGCCATATTGGATTCACTGACAGGGCAAGTCCCCTTTCGCTGTTATTTTTCACCATGTCCTTGGCTGTTCCTAGGCGTTTTCTCTGCCAAATTAACTTCAGAATCCTGTGGGACTCGGATTGCGCTTGCAGTGAGTTTATAGAGTAATTGGGGTGATCTGTCTGCTTCTCTCTCTGCCTCTGCTCATCTTCTCTCCCCGACCCTCTCTCCTCTACACACCTGGAGGGGCTCAGCCCTGGCATCCTGGTCCTGGACTCACTGGTCAGTCCCAGAAATAGCGAGGCCCTAGCGGCTTCTGGTCCAGGCCCCATTGTTTACTGTGGGTGTCAGGTTGACACTACGGCTCAGAGCTTTCCTGAGCCTGACCTTCCTCTGAAGCGGCCCATGAAGCAAAGTTGTATCCCCAAACCTGCTGATTCCCTCTGCCCTGGCTTCCAACCTCCTCTCGATAGACGTAAATCTGACTCATCCTGTCCTTCACACTCTTCCAGGGCTCTGCACCGCCCTCAGGGGAAAGCCCAGGCCCTCCCGCCTGGCATCTGAAGCTCTCCTTGACTTGGTCCCTGCCTTCCTTTCCAGCCAAAACACTCTTTTCCTCCATTTCTGAACACACCCCACCATCTGCACCCATGAGTTTGCTCCTTCTGCTCATGCTATCTCCACCAAAAGGCCTCATCTCCCTGTCCTGCCTGCCCAGCTCAATGCCACCTCCTCCAGGAAGCCTTCCCTGAACCATAGATTCTAAGAGACTGCACTCCTTACATCGACTCTCGGCACTTTGCACATCTTGAAGGCTCTAAACATGGGACCTTCTGTCACATCTTCCCACCCCCAGCCTGGGTGCTCCCAGGGACAGGGCCAGGGTCTCCTCCTCGGTCCCCTAAGCTGAAACTTCTTGAGGACAGATCTGGTATTCTCCCCTTCTCCCTCTACCTCCCTCTACTGCAGTGGTTCTCAACCTTCTGGCCCTTTAAATACAGTTCCTCATGTTGTGACCCAACCATAAAATTATTTTCTTTGCTACTTCATAACTGTAATGTTGCTACTGTTATGAATCGTAATGTAAATATCTGATATGCAGGATGGTCTTAGGCGACCCCTGTGAAAAGGTCATTCGACCACCAAAGGGGTCGCGACCCACAGGTTGAGAACCGCTGCTCTACTGTCACCATCATGTGACTGTCCTTCTTCTGCTTGAACATCCCTAGTGATGGGAAACTCGCTACCTATCAAAGCAACATATCTCCTTTTTGGAAGAAAGAGTAAAAGTAATGATTTGCTGAACACCTGCCATGTTCCAGGGCCTAGATATTCTTGGCTTAGTTATTTCTCACAATAACCCTTTGAGCAGTATTATCCCCATTTTATAGATAAAGAAACTGAGGCTCAGAGAGGTTAAGTAAATTTCTCCAGATCACAAGGCTGAGTGGGCAACAGAATTGATATATTCAAACCCAGAACTGTGGGAGCCGGGTAAGAAACATCTTCCTTATGTTGAAGTCATGCTGGCCTCCCTAGGACTTTGATCCAAGTAGTTAGCTGGCCATCAAACTGTGGGAGGCCAAGACAGGGGCAGTGGCTCACAGCAAGATGATGGTGGGGCCAGGACTAGAACCAATGGGTCCCGACTCCTAGGCCAGACTAGGGAACTCCTAGTTCCCCGTGTCCCTCGCATCCGCCCCAGATCAGAGGCAGCTTAGAGAGCTGGTCAGATCACAACCCCCAGTCCGGCTGCTGGGCTGTGGGTCCCTCAGTTCCGGCCAGTGTGGGGAAGGCCCTATTTGCAGGGCCAGTTTCTAAAAGTCCCCAAAGACCCCCCATCCCACTGTCCTTGGAGGATGCTATCTGGAGCTGGAGCAAAGGGGCTGGAACCCCCAGTGTAGACTAAGACAGGTAAGCAGACCGCACCCACTGGAGGAACGGAGGGGACACTCAGGGTTGCGGGCAGGCAGTCCGGCCAGGCTCACCTGCTGGGAGATGAAGGAGCTGGAGAACGTGACTGCCGACCAGAAGAAAATGCCGCAGCTGAGGATCACCTTCCTGTTGAAGCGGTCGCCCAGGTAGCCGAAGATGGGGGCCGCCACCATGAAGCTGCAGATGAACACTGTGCCGGCAGAGGAGAGCGTGAGGGCTGGTGCAGGGTCCCTGAGCCTGGACCCACCTGCCCACACCACCCCAGCTTGAGGCCAGAGCCCAGGAGACAAAGCTTAGCCCGGGCCAGGGCCTGAGGCAGCAGCCCCCGAGACAAAGCACCTGTTAACGATAAATGTTGATGATGATGGGGAAGCAACCTCAGCCAGGCCTGGGCCCGGGGGTGGCAGGAAAGGCCCTCTGGGTTCAGGTGATTCTACGACCCCATCCTCTTTATGCAGGCCCACGACTTACCCAGCTGTAGGGGAGCCCTTGGGTACTTTTAAAACAGTACAGATGTTCTCTTGGAACAGTTTCTATATGCCAGGAGCTGCGCTAGGCCTCACCGCACAGCCTCCTGTGGATCCTTCCAGCCCGTCCCACCTCGCAGATGGGAGACAGGCTCAGGGAGAAGTGACTTGCCCAGGGCCCCACCAGTAGTGAGCAGCCCAGTGGGGATTTGATCCCGCCTGTCTGTCTCCATAGCCAGCGGTCCTGATGCTTGGCCACACTGCCTTCCCCGTTAGACTTGGGGAAGAGGGGAAGGGAACGACCCAAGGTCACAGCCAGTCAGGGCAGAACGGGCCGGAACGCCAGGTCCCACCCCTGACACATCACAGCTCCCTCCCTCCCAGCCGGCTGCAAGGCTTCCCTGACATTTGGGAACACTGTGGTTCATTTGGTCATTCATTCATTTATTCATTCGACCATCCATCCAACAAAACAGGCAGCCCTAGCTGGTTTGGCTCAGTGGATAGAGCGTCAGCTGGGTTTTGGGCTCGATCCCCAGTGTGGGGCATGCAGGAGGCAGCTGATCAATGATTCTCTCTCATCATTGATGTTTCTATCTCTCCCTTCCTCTCTGAAATCAATTAAAAAATATTTTTTTTAAAAAATAAAATAAATAGAAGGGTCAGAGAAACTGACATTTCAACACAGACCTGGAGGAGGTGAAAAAACAAATCATGCATATACTGGGGCAAGAATGGCAGTACAAAGGCCCTGGGGCAGGAGTGTACTTAGCATATCTGAGGACAGCAAAGAGGCCAGAGTGGCTGGAACAAGAGGCAAAGGGGAAAGGCCAGATGGGTTGCGGCCTTATGGCCCGTTGTGATGCTGTGGCGTCTGCGGGTGAGAAAGGAAAACACTGGAGGATGCTGAGCAGAGGAGTGCTCTGACCTGGTTTTGTTCTTCCAGAACAAGACAAGGGCAGAGGCTCAGAGGACTCCGTGGGGATGCCACTGCCGGTGATGGGAGGGGCTTTGGAGGCCCCAGGTGGGATAAAGAGGCCAGCAAGCAAAGGTAGGTCTGGGTCAACAGGCAAGGCAGCCCCCCTTTTGCCCCCCCCCCAGGAAGTCAGTCCCACAGCTGATGGGCAGATGGCCAGACAAAGGCTGGGAGTGGGCAGACAGGGTGGCCGGTGACTGGCCTCTGACACCAGGCTGAATGTGCACACGGGCTGGGCTGCTCTCTCAAGACCCGAGTCCCCAGGGAGGCTGGACTGGTAAAGAGAAAGGGGGAGGGGAGGAAAGAGGGAAGGAGGTGAACTAGGCGAGAGAGGGCTGGCTGGAGGGTATGGCGGTCTCCTATCCTAGTGAGAACAGTTGTATGGGGTGTGTGGGGGGCCTGTTAATCCCAACTATGTGTGACTGGGACCTTGGACATAATCAACATAGAGATGCACAAAAGTGGGCACCAGGGACACACTGCCTGGGTTCTAAGTCCACTCTGTTCTTTCCCAGCTGGGTGACCTAAGCAGGTCACAGCCGCTCTGCGCCTCAGTGGTGTGCTGATAAATGTTGGACAACTGGCTCTCCTGATGTACACTGTTTGCCAATTTCCACGGTGTAAATATTCCCACCCTGGCTGATTTCAAGCTACCGATGTGATGCCACTGTTCCACACAGCACTGTATATACCAGTGGTTCTCAACCTTCTGGCCCTTTAAATACAGTTCCTCATGTTGTGACCCCCAACCATAAAATTATTTTCTTTGCTACTTCATAACTGTAATGTTGCTACTGTTATGAATCGTAATGTAAATATCTAATATGCAGGATGGTCTTAGGCGACCCCTGTGAAAGGGTCTGTTCCACACAGCACTGTATATACCAGTGGTTCTCAACCTTCTGGCCCTTTAAATACAGTTCCTCATGTTGTGACCCCCAACCATAAAATTATTTTCCTTGCTACTTCATAACTGTCATGTTGCTACTGTTATGAATCGTAATGTAAATATCTAATAGGCAGGATGGTCTTAGGCGACCCCCGTGAAAGGGTCGTTCGACCGCCAAAGGGGTCGCGACCCACAGGTTGAGAACTGCTGGTATATACAGTATTTCTGCCAGACAGATATAATAGAAGTAAATAGCTTTAAGAACACAGATAAGAGTAAAACACAGTAAAATAATTAAGAAGTGATGAATTGTACTTAATATCTTTGCGTTTTTTTAAAACATGTTTTTATTAATTTTATTTTATTATTATTTTGGAGGGTGTTAATCCTCACTCGAGGGTATTTTTCCATTAATTTTTAGAGAGAGTGGCAGGGACAGGGAGAGACAGAGAGAGAAACATCGATGTGAGAGAGACACATCAATTGGTTGCCTCCCGCACGCACCCGGACCAGGGCCGGGGATGGAGCCTGCAACCAAGGTACATGCCCCTGACCAGAATCAAACCCAGGAACCTTTAGTCCACAGGCTGACGCTCTATCCACTGTGCCAAACAGGCTAGGGCTGTTTTTATTGGTTTTAGAAAGAGTGGAAGGGAGAGGGAGGAGAGAAACATCAATGAGAGAAACATTGATCAGCTGCCTTCTGCACACCCCCTACTGGGGATGGAGCCCAAAACCCCGGGGAATGTCCCATGCAACCGCTAGGTGCACGGGACGACGCCCAACCCCTGGCCAGGGCTATTACCTTCGTTTTTAATATAAGTTGTTTGATCGTAAGTTTACATAATTTAGATTTTAATGATGGTTGTATTTAAAAACCAGCTCACACGATTCCCAAAAATCTAACAATGACTCTTAGGCGCAGGTCTAAGGCATTTCCAGCAGGCCAACTTCCTCATCTGGAAAATGAAGATAAAAGTAGCGACTCCCCAGTTGCTCTTAGCAGAGGATGAGATAAGGATCGTAAGGTGCTTCATGCCACACCCCGCCCAGTCCACACTGGGCCCTTGTTTAGATTAATCAAGGCAGAAATCATTTCCTCGTCTCTAGAAAAATAATTTTTCCTGCTGGGCCTGTCTCCCAGGCCCTTTCTGAGATCAAACCAGGATACGGGCAGGAAAGAGATGTCGGTCTCATTAGGACTTACACACCTCAGGGGGGAGGGAGAATGTTCCCTCTGTGCCTGTCTGTGCTAGGTGGGGAGTGAGCAAAAAGAATCAGAGTGGGAGCTGCACCCTGTCTGGTCCCGGGGGCAGACCCCATCCGTGGGTTGCCCAGAGTAAAGGGCTAAAATGTCAGAGAACCAGCAAGGAAAGCCAGCTCCTGCCAGGATAATGAAGGGAGGCTTCCTGGAGGTGGTGCTCTCGGTGCTGGGCATTGAGGGATGCATAGCAACTGGCCATGATAATAATACTTAAAATATAAACTACAAATCTTATAAGCGATCCTGTATAACAGTGAAGGAGGCACCATGCCTATTGTTAATAATAACCTCAGCTATCATTTACGGGGTATTTATTACAGGCAAGGCCCAAGGATGTGCCCTGAACATAAGCACAGGTTCTCGCATCTGATTCTCACTATTGTCTTCATCGCACAGAGGGGACAACAGGGGCTGGAAGGAGTGACATCACACAGCTAGTGTGTGGCTGAGCCAGAATTTAACCCCCAATTTGTCTGACTCCGGAGTCATTGCTCTCAATCCCTCTGTGCCTGTCTGTGCTGTCAGAGGGACTGTCAGGCTACGAACTGTCAGGCTAGGAAGGGGGGTGGTCCCGACCGATGTTCCCAAGGTCAGAGAGAGTTCAGAGTGTGTTGGGGACAGCGAGAAAGTGGGTCAGGCTACAGCTGAGGAAGCTGTGGAGGAAGCAGCGGGAGATGAGGCGTGGAGCGAGGATGGGCCCTAAACACTAGGACCAGGTTTGGGCTTTAGTTAGCGGGCAGTAGAGAACCACAGCATCCTTCATGCTCCACCTGGTGGGTGGAGAGGGGCTGAAGGAAGGGAGCAGGGCCTTGGCCACACCCCGACCCTCCTGGTCCATCCCCACCTGCCTGCCTGCAGCGGAGCAGGGAGGCAGCTGCTGGCTCCCCCCTGCTCCCCACCCGCCACCCCACTCCCCGGCTTTCTGCCTGCTCACCTGGGTGGGCAGAGGTACCCTGGACTGCAGGTGTACCCCTATTGCAGCAGGTACTCCCTGTCCCCACCCTGACTCCAGCCTGCTGAGGTCACCAGGCACCATCCTGAGCTTCAGCATGTCTGTCCCCTGTCACAGCTGAGGCCACTGATACATGGGGGGACTTGCCCAAGATGGTATCTGACCCTCCTGACCCCGGGCTCCCTCTTCCCTCAGTGCCTTTCCTTGGGGACAAGGGAGTCCAGGGTCAGGAGGGTCAGTGTCATCTTGGGCAAGTCCCCCACAAACCAGTGACCCCGGCTGGGAAATGGGAGACGCGACCCATCTTTGCAGCCCTCCCCGAGGCAGGCGAGAGAGGACCTCTCCTGGCCCTCAGGGCTGTCCCAGGCCAGCGGAGGGGGCTGACCACAATCGATCACGACAGGAACAGGAGGAAAGATGCTGCTCGCAGGAGGAAGGGCACAGACAAAGGCAGGGGCGCGTGAGCCTGTCCCGGGCAGGGCACAGAGGCCAACCTGGCCAGCAGGGCAGGCAGCTCTGCTGCAAAGAGAGACCAGCCTGGCTAGAAGCTTCCCTGTGCCCCACCCCCACCCCACCGTCTTTGTTTGTTTCAGGAGAGCTTTCTGGGCAGCCCGGCTGCCCCACCCCTCATCTCCCTGGGGCTGGCTTTCCCAGCAGCTCCCGCAGGAGGACATCCTGTGGCCTGGGTGTGGGGAAGCCCTCACTCAGCTCACGCTCAGCTCACGTGTGCTGAGCCCACAGGTCTGGGACAATGGAGTAGCCAGCAGGGAGTCAGGGGGTGGGATGGGGCGGGGTGGGGGAGTAGGGGTTGGGGGGAGTCAGGGCTGAACTTCACCCGCTTCCAGTGGGATGGCCAGGCCCCCTCCTCCTGCGGCTGAGAGTCACCAGAAGGCAGGGCATGGGCACCATCTGTCCACCCCACAGCGGTCCAGGGGCTCAGGGTATTGGCTGAAGGCCTTCTCCCCTTGGGGGCCCACAGAGGGACCAGCACCCAGAAGCTCAGGACAGCCCCACTGAGGTCTCTGTGCCCTGGCAGGACACCCCGGGACCCACCACAGGCTGCTGAGCCACCCTCAGTGCACATGCTCCCCGTTTGACCCCAGAAGGTGGTCCTGGAGCAGGAGTGGGCGAGGTCTGAGCTGGGGAGCCCTGGCTCCCACACTGTGGCCTCGGAGCACGCCTCCAGCCCCCACCTTGGCCCGGGCTGAACCAGGACTATTTTTACCAAGTCCAGATCTGGCTGGCCTGTGATTTGGAAAAGATCCGCCTCCTCCACATCCTGCGGGCAAGCAGTGCTTGGGCAGCATGGGGTGGGCAGGGGCCAGGCTCTGCCTAGTGCCCTCCCTGCCCGGGGGATGTGGAGGATGGCGGCCCAGGCCAGCCAAGATGATGGGAGGACCCAGACAGCTGGACCCAGCAGTGCCTGAAAGCCACCATGCCCAGACTTCCTGCGGGAACCACTTCTCCTTTACAGTCTGCTGGGATAGAAGCCCTAGGTGGGCCCCTCAGGCCTCAGGAGGTCCTGGGGGGGTAGCCACAGGGGCTGCCCAGCTTTGCCTTCAGAATCAAAGCAGAGGATGTCACTACGTTGGCCAAAGTGGGGAGGGGAGCAAGGCCAGAAGGAGACTCAGCCCCAAAGCAGATGTGCCGTCTGGTTTCAGTCTGAGCTGGCTCTTCCTCTGTCCTCTATCCCCCCTA
>NW_005360846.1:50405-67469 GCF_000412655.1 Myotis brandtii
AGAAACGCCGTCCAGCCTCCTCTGTCATCCCTTCCCACACTGGGCCCCGGAGTAAAGATCCTGAGGCACCTGCCCTGCCCTGAAACCTTCTCTGGCTCCCCACTGCCCCAGACAAAGCCCAGGTGCCTTTCACCATCAGACCCTGCCTGCGATCCAGCCCCTCCTCTCATCCCCCCACACTCCAGCCACAACCTTCACTCTCCCCCTCCGGGCTGCACTTCTGCTGATTTCCTCA
Source organism: Myotis brandtii (assembly GCF_000412655.1). NCBI lineage: Eukaryota > Metazoa > Chordata > Mammalia > Chiroptera > Vespertilionidae > Myotis > Myotis brandtii. Next base: position 50,641 of record NW_005360846.1, read on the forward strand.
GCTCCATCTTCCAACTTGCTTATTTTCTCTTCAACTGGGTCTAGTCTACCTGTTAAGAATGCTAATTATTACCCTTTTTAATTTTAATCATTAGATTTTTCTCTAGTAGAATTTAAAATGTAGGTCTTTTCGATATCTCCCTGTTCTTAGTTATCAGGGACTGTTCCTGCCTTATAAATCCTACTCTTTCCCGGAGAGCTTTGCAAGTTGAGTCTGCCTAGTGTTCAGGCCCCTCCAGGGGTTCTGCGGTTCTCTGGGAGCTGGTTTTCCCACTGTCTGGGCCAGCTGACTCCCTCCCTCCAAGGTGGGTGTCTGTGTGTGCTCTACCCATTTCACATTTGAGTTTGTCTTCAGCGGGGGTGGTCCCCTGTGTCCCCGGCAGGATCTGGATCGTTAAGGCTTCCCTACCGAGCACTTTTGCACTGGCCTCTGCTGGGTTCCTGGAAACCTCGGGTCTATACGGGAAAGGCAGGGGAAGTCTCAGAACTGCACAGAGCAGGGGCTGGACGAGGCTCCGCATGAAGCCGGAACCAGGAAGGCGATGTCTTCCACAGAGGGAAACACTGCCTACCGGCCTGGGGGTACAGATTGAAATCAGGGAGCTGCCTGGGCTCTGAGTGGAAACCAAGCTACCCAGCGACACGGGAAGCCAAGTCTGCACTGCCCGCTCCTCAGAACAAAGTAACCCCGGAGCCCGGAGATAACTTGATGAATCCGGGTGATGGCTAGATGGAGGGTCATTGTACTATTCTCTCTACACTGTATGGATATTTAAATTTTTTTCAGCATAAAAAATGTTTACATGAGCTCAGCCTGTATGGCCCAGTTGGCTGAGTGTCATCCCATGAACCAGAAGGTCATGGTTCAATTCCCGTAGGGGCACACGCCTGGGTTGTGAGCTTGGATCCCCAGTAGGGGGCGTGCAGGAGGCAGCTGATCAATGTTTCTCTGGCATTGATGTTTCTATCTCTCCCTCTCCCTTCCTCTCTCTGAAATCAATAAAAACATATTTTTTTTAAATGTTTACATTAAAAATACTGTAAGAAGTGTCTAAGACATACTTTCCCAAAACACTCCGCAGCACTGGGCTTTAATACCAGCTCCCACTCCGGTGTGTGAGCTCAGTTCTTTGCTTCTGGCCCCTGAAACTGTCCTGCTAGCTTTAGCGTTCAAGCTCAGTCACGTAATTTAGATGTTTCCCGGCATCTTTCATCCAGCGTGGAGGGGAATGGAAGCCTTCTCACAGCCACGCAATCTGACAGACTGAGTAGACATCTTTCCCCTGAATAAGTTCTAACTCATCCTTCAAAGCCCCACTCACATGCCCTCCTTGAGGAACTTCTCCACCTGCGTCCAGGCAGAGCTGGCCCCCTGGCCCCCAGGCCTGGCTGGAGACTGGATGTTTTCTGTTCCCATCGGAGCGGACTCCGAGAGCAGGGACTGCGTCTGTGGCAGAGCCCAGCTCAGGGCCCGTCGTGCAGCTGCCTCTCTAGGTGTAGGTTAAGGAGGCCCAGGTTTCCCAAACAGGAGGAGCCAAGAGCCAGATTTCTGGAGACTCGGGGGTCAGCTCTGAGCTAGCAGCAACCTGCAAGGGGGCTACAGAAAGCAGGTTTTTCCCAAGCCAAGTTCCCGCTCTGGTCCCAACCGGAAAAGCAGGGGCAGGCCCAGGCCTCACCCTCAGCCACATCCCAGCCTGTCTCCTGGCCCAGCAGCCCCTGGTGCCCAGAAATAAGCAGACAACTGGCTCTCAGCCCTGGCCCTTTGATCCGGGCAAGCACCAACACCTGGCTGGCGCCCTCCACCTGTCTCCGACCTTATCAGGGCTTGGGGAAGAGACAGGTGCCTGCGGCCCAGGCAATTAGGTGATTTGCCTGGGTGCCCACTGGGCCACATCCTGGTCTAGCTCACCCGGCTTCTTGGCTCAAATGGCCAACGGGGTGAGGACACTCTAGGAACCGTCCCAGCTGTGCTGGGGTAGGTGTTAGGCTGAGGGTCAGGGCGTAAGACTAGGGGGTCTCTGAGAGTGCTGGGACTCTCATCATGGCCCAGAGCCCCCACCCCCATCCCCTCCCTCTGAGAATGCTGAGATCCAGACTCTCAGACACCTGGGACAAGATTCACCAATCCAGGGGCCATCTGTGCTCCCTCCCCAAGCCAAGAGGACAGTATATGCAGAATTCCTGTTCCAGGCCTGCTAGTGTCTCACCATGAGACCTTAAGCAAGTCACTTCCCCTCTCAGCCTCTGTCCCTTGATCTAGAAAGTGAAGCTTGGAGGAGGAATAATCAAACGAGATGATGCCTATGGGATATGTGTCCATCTCTGGCCAGGTCGCCAGGGATCGCAGGGACCACCACGACTTCTCTCTTAGCCAAGAAGGCAGCCTGGGACATCACTGTGGCCGCGCTACAACCCTCAGAGCCCTCCCACCTGCTCGCTGGGTGGCTGCACTGGCCTGACCTCACTAGTGGGGCTGAGTGGAGAGACTGGGGCAGAGCCTTGTTCTGTATCAGTCAGCAAGGCCAAGGCCAGGAGGGGATGAAGCTCAGCAGCTCCCAGTGACCCAGGGGCCACAGAGGGAGGATCTGGTGGCTGGGCTCTCTCCTGCCCTTTCCTCCCCAGCTCAGCAGCCTGCTCCCTCCCATGCTCCCACCTGGCTTGAACTCTCTAATCAGTGGTTCTCAACCTTCTGACCCTTTATTATTATTTTTTTAAATATTTTATTGATTTTTTACAGAGAGGAAGGGAGAGGGAGAGGGAGTTAGAAACATCGATGAGAGAGAAACATCGATCAGCTGCCTCCTGCACACTCCCCACTGGGGATGTGCCCACAACCAAGGTACATGCCCCGACTGGAATCGAACCCGGGACCCTTGAGCCTGCAGGCCGACGCTCTATCCACTGAGCCAAACCGGTCAGGGCCCTTCTGGCCCTTTAAATACAGTTCCTCATGTTGTGACCCAACCATAAAATTATTTTCGTTGCTACTTCGTAGCTGTAATGTTGCTACTGTTATGAATCGTAATGTAAATATCTGATATGCAGGATGGTCTTAGGCAACCCCTGTGAAAGGGTCATTTGACTGCCAAAGGGGTGGCGACCCACAGGTTGAGAACCGCTGCTCTAAGTGCAGAGCCCAGGCTGGAGGGACCTGTCCCAGACCCCAGCGCAGGCTGACTTGCTCTGGCCCAGCCAGGGACACCCAGCAAGGGCCAGGGGAGGGGTTTGGGCTCACATCCTTGTCATCATTGAGGTGACATCTGCAATGGCAGGGACCTTAGGAGGTGCTGGACCACACCGCCTGCCCCAGTCCTCACTCTGTCAGCTCTCACATAGTAGGGATGAGCCCGAAGCTATCACACCCCCTCTCTCTGAGCCCCAAAGACCCCAACAGGTAGCCAGGCTGTATGAACTCATTGTTCGACTGGAATGCCACCTAGACAGGTCAGGCAGGTTCCTGGACAAAGCCAGCTCACTCCACCCCTCCCCCCAGGAGAGCCCAGGCAGGGGAAGGGGTTCGCAGCCTGGAATGCAGACTATGGACTTCCTCCCACACATCTGACTGGGCCTCAAAGTCAGGTGGACCCCTGGGCCCGGGAGAACCAGGGCCAAGGGGGCCAGGCCCCGCCACACAGCAAGGCTGAGACGCGGTGCTGGCCCTGAGCCTCGGCCCAGGTCTGAGGGGCCTGCCGAGAGCACAGCCAGCATGGCCACACTAGTGAGAGGGCCAGGGAGCCAGGAGCTCAGACCCACCCGGGCCATGCAGTGGGCAGGGCAGGGACAAGGGAGACATGGACCCTAGAGGGAGGGGCCAACAGGCAGGGGTAATTGCTTAATGACCTGCCACCCTGCCCTGGCCCAGGGGCTCCAGCCCTGCCTCCCCAAGAGTCAGAAGGCCCAGAGCCTCCAAGAACCTCAAGCCTGGATCTAGGCTCCTGCCCCAAGTCTGGGAAGGGTTCTGGGCTGACCAGGTGGGTTCCTGATTTGACATCTAAGCGATAACTCCCAGGTTGATGTCAATGGAAGGAGTTGGGGGTGGGGGGATATGGAAAACAGGGCTGTCCGGGCCCTGAGGACAGCGCCCAACTTACTGACCCTAAGGAGCTCCTTTCAAGCCTCCGGATGAAATCTGGAGCCCTGGGTCCCCTGAGGCCCCGGAGCCGCCCGCAGGGACCTGGGAGCCGCCCGCAGGGACCTGGGCCCTCTGCCAGCACTCGGCCTCCCACGGCCTCTCAGGGCAGGGGCGTGGCAGCTTGATTTCTTTTGCCAGAAGAGGAGCAGAGGCGGGAGGAGGGGGGCCCTTTGTGAGTGGCAACAGTGGGATCTGTACACAAAGCAGAGCCCCAGCGGAGAATGACCCCCCAGGAAGGAGGGGCAGGACCGGGCAGGGGTAGAGGCCTCACCTGACTGCAGCAACCCGGCTCCTCGGTCCTTGACCCCGAAGTCCTGCTGGATGTCCAGGAGGACGCCTGGCGGGGAAGACAGACGGTGCTTACTGGTGACGTCTGATGCCTGGTACCCCGACTCCCCACCTGACTGGATTACCCCAGTCCCACACCAGCCCTCTTTCCACCTTGCGGGGCCAGCCTGGCCCCATCTAGACAACTCCACCCTGGCCGCGTCAGCCAGGCCCCTGGGGAGCTTGGGGGCCAAGCTTCCATCCTGCCCCACTGGCCTCCTGTGCTCACCCTGGGGAGAGGATCTCACCCCCTCCCTCCGCCACTGCAGGGGCCCAAGGCGCAGGCAGGCCGGGCTCCTCCGTGGTTCCTCGGCCCAGTGAGGCCGCTGAGCTTCCTACCTGCCCACCTGTGGCCCAGCCCCAGCCTCAGTGAGGAGCAGACACGGGCCCCTCAGCCCAGAGAGCAGCGGGGCAGCCGCTGAAACTGCAAGGGAAGCTCTCTGGCTGGGAGAGGGCTGAGGAGCAATGCTCACACCTGCTCACCTGCACGTGTGCACAAGCGCATGCGCACACGCACACAAACGCACACATCCCCCCAGGTGTCCTCAGGAGTATAACCAGGACCCCCACCTGTTGGACACAGAGGAAAGCAGGTGGGGCTCCAGACTTGCTTTTCTGGGGGAAGGAGATTCCTTCCCCCAAGTCCCAGCCACCTCTGCTCTCCCATTAGCGCACTGCATGTCAGGGCGGGGGGTGGGGAACCGGAACCAGAAACTGCCCCCAGCTGTGAACAGACAGGGCCAAGGCTGTCTGGGGCCAACAAGCTCCTGGGGCCCTCTCTCCTCTCTGCACTCAACCAGGGCCGTGAGTGCGCACAACCCCAGCCCCGAGGACCCAGGGGCCCCCGCAGGCTTATCTCTAGGACACCAGGAGGCCAGGCCAGAGCCCCGCTGACCACCACACACCTGCCCTGGGGAGGGACAGGGGGGAAAGGAGGAGGAGACGGGGCCTGCCTTATGAGCACCCCATGCAGGGGACAGAAGAAGGGACTAGACCAGTGATGGCGAACCTATGACACGCGTGTCAGAGGGGACACGCAAACTCATTTTTTTGGTTGATTTTTCTTTGTTAAATGGCATTTAAATATATACAATACATATCAAAAATATAAGTCTTTGTTTTACTATGGTTGCAAATATCAAAAAAGTTCTATCTGTGACACAGCACCAGAGTTAAGTTAGGGTTTTTCAAAATGCTGACACGCCGAGCTCAAAAGGTTCGCCATCACTGGACTAGACCCTGCCTTCAGGGGATTCCCAGGCTCTTCATGATGATGATGATGATGATGATGATGATAATGATGATGAAAATGATGTCAGCATTTGAAATGAGGATGGTTCAAATTATTGAGCATTAAGTGCTTTGCCAGTTTAATCCTCATATAACCCTATTATGGTACTATTATCCCACTGGACAGAGGAAGAAACCCAGGCACAGGAAGTTAAGCCACACGGTCAAAGTCATGCCACGTGAAAGGGAATCTCCAAGCATTGTATGGGGGTCCCACCTGATGGCTGGGGTGTAAGTGGGGAGACTGTCTCACTGTCTCTCCCAAGACCCAGGGCTGGGATGCTGGGCAGATGCCTGGGATGGGGGTCAGCCCCAGCTGCAGCCTGACAGCCAAGAGAAGCTGGCCTCCTCTCTGCTAATGCCGCAGTGGATTTGCCATAATTACCCGTAATGAAGAGGCTGTGTGAGGCCCCGGTAATGACTTAATAACCAAGGCGGGCTGTGGCCTTGCCTTGAAGGCAGAAGCCCAGGGCCCATCCTGGGCCGGTGGAATGCAGCCACCAAGTGGGACCTCCAAGGGGCCTGACCTGGCCTCAGAGGCCCAGAGTTCCATCGGGCCTGTGGGTGGCCCTGGTGGGCCTGATTTGGGGAACCACCCACACTCCCCTCCCACCCCACAGTCCATTCCCACTCCTGAGCCAGGACTTGTTCCCCTCCTGACGTGTGGGTCTGATCACATCCCTCTCTCGCATAGTCCTTATCAACTGAGACTCCCCAGCGCTTCAGGGGGACACAGGCCCCTTCACCAGGCCACCAGCTGCAGGTTCAGCCTTATCAATCCCACCCTCCCACCTTCCAGCGCAGGAAACCACCCCTCCACCCCGTACTCCAGCCACCCCGAACTACTCATGGCCCCACAATTACACATGCTTCCTCTTCTACCCTGGCACAACTTTGTTGACTGCTAATTCCTGCCACTCCTTCAAAACTAGTTCAGGTGCTTCCTCTTCTGGGAAGTCTTCCCTGATTTCTCCCCCTCCACCAACCTCAATGAGTTAATTGCCCTGTCCTTGTTTTAGCACTTGGCACACTAGGATTAGTTAGTTCTACAGGGAAGACACACAGGGACATGGATATGAGCTCCTTGTCAGGGCTTGGGGTGGGGAACCCACTGTAGCCAGGAGCTAAGAGCCACCAGTTACTGGTTCCCACTCAGTTCCAGGTACCGTGTGAGGCTCTTCAGATGGTATTTCTACCTGTGCAGGTGTCTATGATTATCATCCCCTTGCTGCCTCTGCTAATATCTACAATTATTGACCCCATTTTACATAGGAGGAAACAGGTTCTGAGAAGTTAAATAACTTGTCATGGAGCACTTAAGGTGTCAGAGGTGAGATCTGAAACAGGTCTATTGCCAGAATCAAAGCTTGTTCTTCTGCCACACTGCTTCTGTGTGGTTTGCTCTTGTCCCCGGCCCAGGGCCCAGCACGCAGCCAGCCCACCGTGACTATTTGTGGAGTGGCTGCCCAGACGAATGTGTGTGTCTGCCCCTCCCCCACTAGACCAGGAGCCCCTGGAGCGCTGGAGCCAGAATGTCACCTCCAGAACCCAGAACAGGGGCTGTTTAAGGACTGGGTAAGGATGGGTGGAGTCGGGAGTTGGGTAGGCAGGTAAAACTCCCCCTGGGCCCCTGAACAGTGGGTCCCCAACCACAGCCGAATGGAGGGCACGGATCTACAGTAACTATTGGCCACTTCCTGGGAAGAAGGCCATATCACAATCGGCATCATGAAGACGGCCTATGTGCACAACAAATAAAAACACTCTCGCCCTAGCTGGTTTGGCTCAATGGGTAGAGCATCGGTCCCAGGTTCGATTCCAGTCAAGGGCACATACCCAGGTTGCAGGCTTGGTCCCCAGTTGGGGGCATGTAGGAGACAGCCAATCAATGATTCTCTCTCATCATTGATGTTTCTCTCTCTATCCCTCTCCCTTCCTCTCTGAAATCAATAAAAATATGTGAAAGAAAGAAAGAGAGAGAGAGAGAGAGAGAGAGAGAAAGAAAGAAAGAAAGAAAGAAAGAAAGAAAGAAAGAAAGAAAGAAAGAAAGAAAGAGACTCTTGCTTCCTCCCAAGGCATATTCTAGCCACCTGACCAGACAGCATCCCTCCCATGTCTTCATGGCCCAAAGTTTGCCTCTGCCTCCAGGCAGCTTCCCTGGCCTCCTCTACTGCACGGAGCTCCTGGGAAGGAGGAGGAACGTTTCTCCACATCCAGATGGCATCCAGGGTCCCAGGGGGCTCCCAGGCAGTCTAGACCCCAAGACACAGGAAGCTTTGGATGCCCCTACCCATGCGCACCCCCCAGCACCCCAGCTTAGGTCCAAGGCCTGAGCTCTAGGCAGAAGGCCCGAGGGAACCTTCCCAGGAAGCAGGGCCTCCTGCAGGCCCCGCCTGAGCCTTTCTGGGTTGTTGTCCCGCTAACGGCCCTGGAAGGAGCGATGGCCACAAGAGGATGAGATCCCACCGGCCACTGGCACGGGAAGCGTGTGTCACAGCAGCCCGGCCGGTCGTCTCAGATTTTCCTCTGGGCTCCAGCCTGGCCTGGGCCCACACCCCCTCCCTCCTTCACCACAGCCTTATTTTTAGCCTCTTTCCTGGAGGCTGAGGTTTGGTGGGTCACAGGATGGGCCTCACGCCCGGGAGAAGCCTCCTACAACTCAGGCCAAGCCCACTCCACCAGCCCCACCAGCCAGGGCATGCACGGTGGATCCCCACCCCACCCGTCCCATGGCCACAGGTCCCCATCCAGGCGTCTCCAGGCAGTTACCCCAAATCCACAGCCAGAATCGCCCTCTGCCCACAGCGTCCTCTTCCCTGAGCCAAGGAAACATTCAGGAACAGCAGGAGCATCTAAATCTTCTCCTTCATTGACCCCAGCTACACTCTCCGAGCCCCAAGGGTCTTGTCTCTTGTGTAAGGTCCCCTCTAGGCCACCTGTTCCTCCTGCCTCTCGGGGATCTTGCCCTGGGCCTGCCCCTGGCTTGAGCTTGGACTTTCAGCTCCCTCACCTCTGTCTCCTGCACATCAGCCTAAGAAAGCGCTCACATCTCTCTCATCCTGGTGGCGAAAGCAATCCTAACCTGTCCCCTCTGCTAACTGCTTCTTCTCTCTTCCCCTTTACAGCTAATGTCCTCGTCCCTCCTCAACTTGACGGCCTCACCTCCATCACTCCTCCTGGTGACTCAGTCCCACAGACCCTCTCACCCCTCAGTGTTCCAGCCACCTGGGCTCCCCCACTTGGTCCCCATTCCCTGAGTGGCACTCCCCAGGCCAGACACCTGGGAGTCAGCCATGATACCCCCTTGCCTCCCACAGGCGCATGAATGGGCCCAACAATTCTCTCCTTCACCCCGTGGCCTCCTCTCCGGGCTCCCTGCTTCCTCTCTTGGCCCATCTAGCATCGCTCCCACAGCCTGACCTCACAAGCACGTATCGATCTACTAAGTCCTGGGCTGGGTTCAGAGACTACAGACAGTGTCTGGACTCAGGGAGCTAACGCCATGATCCAGTGGTTGTCACCTCTGGGTAGAGCTCAGTTACCCATGTGTTCTTCAAAGTCCACTGGCCCAGGCCCCTGGTTCAGTATAACGACTACCAACAGCAACAATAATCTGGGTTTTAACATGTTTAGTGCTTACTATGTGCCAGACACTGTTCTCAGAGGGCTACCAGTATTAGCTCATTGGTGTGGCTGCCCAATGATGTTGAGTGGCTCCCAATTGCCACCCAAATGAAGGCCAGATTTCTTCTAGCATCTGAGGCCTCCATAATCCAGGTCTGTACAATCACCCTGTCTAGAGGTGAGGAGCAGGGGCCTATTAACACACAGCCCGGGTGTTTGGAAACCACGGGCCTGCCTGATCTGAGGCCACGATGACTCGCACATAACAGCCTGTATGTAAGCCTCCAGGGCTTGACTACAGCCATGCCCCCCTCCTGGAGTGTCCATGTTCACTTGTTAAGATCCACCTGATCCAGAGCCCAGATCCAAGATCACTTCTGCCAGGACACCCACCACCACCCAACCCCTCCTCTGCAGCTCCTGTTGAAGAGGTACCTGTAACCCTGAGGGCACCCCCAGAGCTGGTTGGAATCTGGCCTGACTCACCCAGTTGGCTGGTCACAGATACTCACGGTGACCCCCATCACTGCTGGTCCCTCTGTAGCCACCAGTGGAGCCAGGTCCAGACCCAAACTGCTGACATTACAGAGTCCGCTGAAAGGCCACGGTGTACAAGGAAGCCCACAATGACCTCAGGAGCCCCAGTTCAGACCAGCCTCAGATGCAAGGTAGGGACATTGTGATCCTGAGGTCTCTTCTTGCCTAGTCAGCCCGGGCAGGCCACTCAAGCTCACTCCCCAAGCACAGTCATCACCACCCAATAGTCACTCTGCCTCTCTCAGAGCAACAGGTAACTTAGCTGAATTCCCAAGAGCATGGGCTCTAGAGCCAAACCATCTGGGTTCAAATACTGGCTTCTCAACCTTCCCTGCTGTGTGACCCAAGCAAGTTACTTAACCTCTCTGTGCCGGTCTCATCTTCTGCAATATGGCTTAGTTTTAAGATCTGCTTTCTATGGTTGTTGTGAGATTTGAATGGGTTGGTCCATGTAAAGTGCTTAGAATGGTGCCTGGCACACAGTAGGTAGTCAATAAATGTCATCACACATCATTAGCTCATGGGGCAGGAGTCCTAGTCCTGACAGAGAACAATGGGAACTCCCACCTCAGTGATCTTTTCTCAAAAATGAGGGCAGATGGCTAGAGAGACAGGGCCTAGGGATCTGAAGGGATGGGTCAGGCCTGCCATTGATTGGTCCCCCTAGGAGGGACCCTGGTCCCCCTGTGGAGGCCTCAGAGCTGGCTTTCTCTGCTTTAACACTGGGCCACAGCTCCCACCCCAGTAATTATAGGGCCTGAGGGCCTGGCTCTGCTGACCTGGCTCTGGATGGATGGCTAAGACTGGGAAACCACAGCCTGGCCCGACTGACAACACCCCCCCTTTAGCCTAACGGGACTGGCCAAGGCAGTCCCCAATCGGGGCCCAGGCTCTCCAGCACACACACTTCTTCCACCCAGAGCTCCCACCAGGGACAAGCTTAGTGACTGCCAGGAGCTTCTGGCCCCTACTGGGAGCCTCAGGATGAGAGGAACCCAGGATCGCCCTACATCCCTGCCAGGTTCATCCTAAACCTCAATCACATTTGTTCTTCATATGCTGGCCCTCCTACCCACATGTTGTTCTACAAACCTGGGTCATTAATGTCAGGATAGCTTAATGGTTATCTCTGCAGGGATCCTGAGTATAAGGCCCCAGCCCAGCCGTGGGCAAACTACTCCATCCATGCTTTTGTTCCGGCCCTCCGGTCCAGTTTAAGAACCCATTGTGACCCTCGAGTCAAAAAGTTTGCCCACCCCTGCCCCAGCCCCAGTGCCCCTCAGAGAGGCCCTACCCCCTCCCTAGAGGATCTAGACTGCAACTTGTCCCCCTAAAGAGCACTCCAGCTGGAGACCATAGCACCCCTCCCTACCAAGAGCCCTGCCTGCCAGCCCTAGAGAGGACCCACCCCCAGAGCTCAGAGAGCCCCCCTTCTTCCCACCAAGTCTCCATGCCCAGGGTGGGCGGGGACAGGCAGCCCGGCCTCTGTCCTGTGGTTCTAGTCTATCATTTGGGGCCAGCTTTCCTGGAACTAGGCTGGGCCTTAGCAATTTGGGTGCTTTGCACAGCCACTCCTTTCCCAGCTCAGCCTCCCTGGCCCTGTCCTACCTCAGAGGCTCCCCAGACCACTGGACAGAGGACAAGGTGGCCACACCCTCGTCATGATCCTCAGAGGGCGTGGCCTGTGTGACCACAGGCTTAAGATAAGGGGAGTGTAGGGAGAGAGATAAGAGACCGCAGAACAGCGCAGCTCAAGCCACCGACTCCCAGCTTTCCTGGTGTGCTGCTTCAGTGGCCAAGGGGACCAGCGACTTCTGCTCCCACTTCTCGGGTGGAAAGTTGAGATTCAGAGGTGAATGGGACAAAGGCCAAAAAAACAGGTGGGAAGTAAGGCTGAGCTGGCCTCCAAGGTCCAGACCTGGCCTGTGTTCTCCCACCTCACCCCAACAAAATGCAGAAAAGGGGGCGCAACCAGCCCCCTCTGATCATCCACATCCACAGCCCTCACGTGGGCGTGACCAAGTAGCACCACCCCTCCCCAGGCACAGCCCTGTACGGTTTTCAAAGCCTAATCATGCACCTTGCCTCCTGGAACCCCATTGGGAAATCCATGCTTGACGTAAAGGGACCACAAAGACCTCCATGAGCTACCAGGTTTGGGGGGAGACCCCAGCAAGGTCTCCGTGATGGTAGGGGACTGAGGGAGGGCAGGAAGCCAGGCCCCAGTCCTCCCTCCGAGCTCCAGGGAGAGCATTGTTCCTGCTTATTTCTGCTACGTCTCCCATGGGGCTCCTTTCACCAACTTCCCAGCTAGTTACCCGGAGAGAGCCAGGCCCAGAGCAGACAGCCTCACTGTGTACCTGGGCCAGCCCTTCACCTTTAGGGCGGGCAGGAAGCCAAGCCCCAGTCCTCCCTCTGAGCTCCAGGGAGAGCATTGTTCCTGCTTATTTCTGCTATGTCTCCCCTGGGGCTCCTTTCACCAACTTCCCAGCCTCACTGTGTACCTGGGCCAGCCCTTCACCTTTAGTGCCCTCTCTGCAGGAGAGACCGAGCATAGCCACCCCCGTGCCCTCCTGAATGTACAGAAGCCATTCTTCCCAGTACGGGGGCAGGGAGCCCCACTGTCGGGGCTAAGAGCTGGGCAGGCAGGGACCATGCTGACCACTTCCCCAATTTCCTTCTGGTGGGGGGGTGAGGTCCCACGGATCATGGTGTGACTGGTGAGGACGAAAGGGTTGGGCCGGCCACCTAGAGAGAAACCCTGGCCTCAGCAGCAGGGGCCTGTCCCTTATCTAGGTCGTCCAAACCTTTCAAGGCCCTTTCAGCTCAGAAGCATGGGCTTTGGGGTCAGACAGGTCAGGGTCAACCCAACTCTGCCATTCAAGTCAGTCAACAAGGGCCAAGCTTGTGCCAGGCCCTTGGATATCGAACCCACAACCAGAGATGACCAGGCTCAGCCTCTCAAGGCTGAAGGGAGACAGCCACCCTACACAGGGGTAGGTGTTGGGATGGATATGGGAAAGAGTGCAGTTGAAAACCACAAGTTGGGTGCCTGGCTCAGCCCAGAAAGTTGGGGAGGACTTCTCGGAAGGAGGGGAGCGGCACCACTGAGACCCAACCAGGGAAACTGAGGTTGGCTGCTGCAGTAACTGGGGAACAGATCTGGTTACCCTGGGGGAGGGAGGTGCAGGCAGAGCCACGGGCCAGCAGATCAGTGTTCCTGTGACCAAGTGATCCATGCTACTCTTGGGAGCAAGATACTGACCACAAAAAGAGAGGAGCAGCCCGACCCACATGGCTCAGTGGTTGAGCATTGACCTATGAACCAGAAGATCACAGTTCAATTCCAGGTCAGGACACATGCCTGGGTTGTGGGCTCGATCCCCAGTGTGGGGCCTGTAGGAGGCAGCCAATCACTGATTCTCTCTCATCATCGATGTTTCTATCTCTCTCTCCTTCTCCCTTCCTCTCTGAGAAATCAACAAAAAAATATATTTTTTTAAAAAATAGAGGCGCAAAATCACCTGTTATGGATTTAGGGCTCTGAGGGGGTCAGGATCTGCATCATGTCACACAGCCAGTCTGGCAAAGCCAGGAGCTCAGCCCAGAGGACAGTCAGAGCCCAACAGGAGCCCAGCCCCAGGAGCTTGAAAATCAAACCAGGCTCTAGCCAGTTCGACTCAGTGGATAGAGCATCGTCCTGCAGACTGAAGGGTCCCAGGTTTGATTCCGGTCAAGGGCACATGCCCAGTGCAGGGGGCAGCCAATCAATGATTCTCTCTTATCATTGATGTTTCTATCTCTCTCTCCCTCTCCCTTCCTCTTTGAAATAAAAAAAAAAAAAGTATTTTAACAACAACACAAAGAAAATCAAACCCGTGTCTCCTTTGCCCCCCTCCTCTCACTCCCTTTCTACTCTCAGGATTTCAGGACCCCCGCACCTGGGCAGAAACAAAAGCCACTTCCTGTCTGGAGAAGCGACACGGAGCTCTCTCCTCTCTGAGCAGCTCTGACCCAGACAGCCTTACTCTCAGATCAGGCTGTAACCTGCAGCCTGCAGCCTCTTGCCCCATTCATAAAATGGGACTCTAAGGCACAGGCTGAGGCATTCAATGGCCCTGGATCCCAGACTAAGGTAGTGAGGTTCAGGACACTTCCTCTGAACCATGGCCAGGTAGCTCAGTTGGTCAGAGCATCGTTCCAATACACTAAGGTTGCCAGTTCGATCCCCAGTCAGGGCACATACGTGAATCAACCAACGAATGCATAAATAAGTGGAACAACAAATCCATGTTTCTACCTCTCCCTCTTCTCTCTCTCTCAAGTCAATTAATAAACTTTAAAAAAAATTTTTTTAAAGACACTTCCTCCAACAGGTCTACAGCACAGCCCAGGTGCTGACGGAACCAACCGCAAAATGCCTGAGGAGGAAGAAGGATCAAGGAAATGGGCAGCAGGCAGTTAGTCATTAGGGTGCCCGCATTCCAGGCCGGCCTGCGGTTCACCTGCCTGCTGACCTGCCAGACAGGTGCTCTGGAATGCAGCCCTGGGACACCTGCCCTGCAGATTTCAGGGAGTGCTGGTGTGTCAGAGGCTACAGCAGGCCCACCCAAGGGGACAAAACTACCTGGGGGGACGGGATGGAGGCAGTACTGACCATCCTTATCCACAAAGACAGCCACAGAGGTGAGGCTTAATGGGCCCTTCCCACCTAGGTAACCCTGTAGGAGAGAGACCCTGGGCCTCCATTTCCCCATCTGTCAGCTCTGGACAGACAACCAAGCAGACGAAAAGGAACCAAGACACCTAGCCTGGCAGCCCCCTTGGCACCGGCTCAGGTGTTTGGGGAAGCCCCCAGGCCCCGTGCCAGGCCTGTGTTCTTGGCTGGGTCCCTATGCTCCACTATTCTTCCGGGTTTGTGTTAGTGAGCGGTTGCCATGGATACCGGTCTCAGCTTCTTTGGCAGAAAAGGACTCCCCCAGGGCAGGGCTCTGCTTCTCCTCACCAGCCCCCACCCCACCCAGTTTCAAGTGGATCCATGGGCTGGGGCAAAGGGAAGGAACTTAGGAAGGGACAGGTACCCCAGAGAAGTTGGGGAAGGATCCCAGCTCTCAAGTAGTTGGTCTTCCAACCATGAATAGGGCCAGCGCCGGCCCCCTCTTGCAGGGCCTGGTTCCAGAAGCAGAAGGCTGCCACCCACACCCTCAGCTCTGCTCCCACTTTACAGATGAAAGAATGGGAGTCCAGGGGCAGAGGCAACTCTGGCACCAGGAAGCGGAGCTGGGAAGAGGGGATCCAGGACCCTCACCTGAGCAGCTCCCTCCTTCTCCTCACCTGGCAGCCACAAGTGGACTCAGAATGGAGAGTGGGTGGCTGCCAGGCTGGGAGGGGCCAGGGGAGCAGAAGCCACATGCCCTCGGGGGGGGGGGCTTAAACAGCCCCTGATAAACTGCGTGAAAGTCATCGCCCAGAGTCCGGCCAGCAGAGAGCAGGGACCTCCACCAAGAGAACACTGCACTGAGGGCTCTGGTTCTGCTCTCTCTGCCCCACGACCTCGGATGAGCGCCTGCATTCCCCAGTGTCCCATCGGCACAAGGAGGCGGAGGGCAGGGTTGGTTTCTGGGTTCCCTCGATTTCATGATTTCATCCAACTGAAACAGCTCGGGAAGGAAGCAAGAGCCGGAGCCTGGCCCTCCTCACCTGCTGCCCTCAGGGGTTCTCAAGGCAAGGAGAGGCCATAATTAGCTGGATCACTGGGTGGCGCTGGGAATGCTAGGGCAGAGGCAGCCCTACCGCTGTTCCCAGGACCGAGAGCAGCCCTGGTGGAGAAGAGAGAGGTTCGAAAAGGTGTCCTGAAAGAGACTGTTCAAAACAGAGAACGGCGAGAGGGCATCGGGGCCAGGGCACAGCTTGCTCAGAGGCAAGGGAGAGAAGGCAGCTGACATCTGTGCCGCTCTCCTAGGAGTCTGGCCTTGTCCCAGGTGCTTAAAAGACATTCCATTTCCTCCACACGACCCAGAGGTGGAGAGGAGGAAATGATCACCTGGAAGCCTCGGGGGACATGCCCAAGGTCACACAGCTGGCCGCTGAAGAGCCTGGACTTACATCTGGCATCAGGGACTCTAGAGCTGCACTGCCCACTGCGGCGGCCCCAGCCACTGTGTCTGGTGAGCACCTGAGATGCAAGTCGCCTGAACTGACACGTGCTAAAAGGTCAAACACGCAGGGTTTCAAAACTTAGTATGAAAAAGAAGGCAAAATATCTCACCCATAACTCCTATACTGATTACATGTCGAAGTAGGTTGGGTATATTGAGTTGAATAAAATATATTAATTCATTTCACTTATTTATTTTTTTAAATGCGACTGCTAGAAATTTTTAAATGGTATATGGGGCCTACATTATATTCCTTTTGGACAGAGCTGATCTATACCATGAAGACAGAAATCCACAGGACAGATTTAAAAGAGAGTGGGAACTCTCTTTTTTGAGGCGGGAGCCAGGACCAGACTGTAAAGTTCTGGGGGGTGGGGGAGGGGTAGGTGGGGGGAACATCAAAAGTGACCGATCAATGGAGTATCAGCATCCCCTGGCTCTCTCTCAGATGGGCCAGCCAGCAACAGGTGGGCTCAGACCTGGAATGACCATTCCCCTGCCCCACCCAAGTCATAGTAGTTGCCATAGAGACAGTAAATCTTCCTAAAAACTGAATTCGGGGCCAGGAGAGTGTGGGGGAAATCTACCATAAAGAGAGGGAGAGGGAGCCAGACTCATCCGGAGAGGAAATCTGTGTATGTTGTGTGTTGGAGGCGGGGTGGTGCAAGAGCTCCGGCCCTGTTTGCACAGGGCTTTCCGGGCCTTCCTCCCTCCTGTCCACGACCCGCTTAGCCACTGCTCCCCATCCCCCAAACCCCCACT
>NW_005360846.1:67581-69557 GCF_000412655.1 Myotis brandtii
CCTCTGTACCAATTCACCAGAAATGTCCTGGCTTCTGATATTCTGATGCTGGGACCCGAGTCGGGGTGGGGTCAGATAAACATCAGACCTCCCTGATCCCACCCTCTCCTCTCAGCCCCCCGCCCCTCCGCAGAGTTGGCTTCCTTAAGAAGATCAGAGGGGGTGGTCTGGGGCCGGAAAAAACAAGTTGAAAGTGCTGCAGTGCCAGCAGCAGCCCATCCACTGCTCAGCTGAGAGAGGGTGGAACCCCTCTCCTAGGCAAGCTTTACTGGTAGTTCTAACGCCATCCCTGCCGTGCACTCTCAGGCCACCTTGGACGAGGCTCGTACAGGGGCCTGGGTCTCCCCATCTGTATACAGAAGTCTGTTTTGCACTGACTACAGGGTCCCAATGTTCTCTAACTTCTCCCCACCTTAGGGTGGCTCTTAAACTCCCAGGTCCCAGGCAGGCACCTGCATGACAGAGCTGGTGCACTTGGGCCATACTGGGTATTCCTGCTCACAAGAGCAAAGTAAGAAACTGGTGCCACTGGCGTCCACTTCCACCCTGCGGCATGCAGCAGAGGGATGGAGAGAGCAAAGGTTTTGAAAGCTGGAGTGAGAGAGGGAGGCCGCTGCTCTCCCATCAGAGTTCCTCCCTTCCACTTCACACAAAACCCCCATCAACAGAGGAGGAGACGGAGGCCCAGAGAAGGGGATCCAGGTAGCATCTGGTTTATACAGGGCTCTCCTCTAGATCACCTCCAAGTCCTCCTTAAAGTCTGTCCCAAATTCCTCCTGCCTTTTATTTGTTTGTAGTTCCGGATTTTACTAAGCTGTGGTTCGGCAGGCTCTGGACCACCATGTCAGATATACTGCCCCAGCTCTCCAGCACGGAGCCCCCACCCATGCCAGGTCCCTTTCTCTCTGGGCTGCACCATTCCCACCTAAGGGCAGCCTCCGGGGATGTAAGTCCCTACTCCCAGACTCCTGAGAATTGGGGGAGGGGAGGGAGCAGACTGGAACTCCATCCGCAAAGGCCCAGGGATCAACCACCTCACAAACAGACCTAAACACAGGCTGAGACTGGCCCAAGGTCACACACGAGGTCCCGGAGAGGTAAATCTGGGACTAGAACCCGGTTATTCCATGGAACGCCACCCCATCTCCAAGGCTAATTCGCCGAGATGCCCATAGAGGACGAGGCAACCCTTCTCTAGCCCCAGTGGCCAGCGCCCTACCCCAGGCCCCAGGCGCCATAGAGCAGGGGGAGGCGTCTTCAGGCCTCTAGCCAGGGCCAGCTGCAAACCGCATCCTGGGTCCCCAGGCGCCACAGACCCGCTCCGCCCCTCCCTCTGCTCCCCGCAGCCTGGAGCCTTTGTCAGCCACGCGCTCACACGCTCACACACACACCCGCGCTGCCTGCGCGCACACACTTGGTCCCCCGGTAGCGCACACCAGCAAGGGGCGCGCGCACTCGCCGTACGGACGCAGGGGAGTGGAGGCGGCGGAGGAAGGAACTGACGGGCTACCGACCTACAGAAGCCTGGACGGGGGAAGGGGAGGAGAGGCCAGAAAATCTGAGGTGGGGGCGGAACGGGGCGCGGAGGCGAAAGGCAGAGAGACGCAAAGGAGACTCTTGGAAAAGAGGACAACGGATGGGACTTCAAGGGCTGGCGAGGACGCGCGGGCTATTCCAGGGGTGGGACTCCCCCAACCCCTAGCCCCGGGTGGGGGGCGGTTTCTGGATTGGATCAGGGGGGCCTGAGCGGAAGGCCCTTAGGGATACCGCGTAAGGCTTGGATAAAGGGGATCTGGGACCACAGGCTCCCCGGGGTACCTCGAGGCGGGGAGTTCTGGTTCTCGGGCTGGATGGGGCACTAGCTCACCTACTACGGTGTACCTGTCCAGGTAGTTGAGCACGTTGCCCAAGCTGAGGATGGCGGCGGCTGCCCCTCGCCTGCGGCCCAGGCTGGCGGGTTTGGGCTGCTGCGCGCC
>NW_005360846.1:70047-92672 GCF_000412655.1 Myotis brandtii
CCCAGCACGTGCTGCCCCGGGGGGTGTCCTTCCGCAGAGCCCCTTCTGCCCGACGGGGGCGCAGTCACGCTGGAGCCGCACCACCGCAGGAGCTACTGGGCGAGGATCAGGGTGCGGGAAGCAGGACTCCCCAGAACCCATTCAGTGCCCGCCGTCTCCACTTCCTACCACAAGACTGGGCCCTTGGCGGAGCTGGAAGAAAGCTGAAGGCTCCAGCTCGTGCACGTGCTGGAGAGAGGGTCTCTGAAGTGGGGGGGTGAGGGGAGCTCCTGTAGGAGAACCCGTGGCCGCTCCAGCAGCTGCTCGCCTGCCCTCATGTAATCAGTTCGGAGAGAACTGCGTAAGAACCAGGAAGCGTGAGCCGTGCGGCCTTACCCCAGGACCCAGGTCTCCAACAGACACACGAGGCTATCTCCCCAGGGAAACCAGATGAGTCCCCAACCTCACCCTGGGCCCATTCCTGTGTGTGCACTGAGACCCTACCCCTGTCTCACAGAGAGGCAGCCCCGGGCAGCGAGAGCCAGGGCTCCACCAGAAGCAGGGCATTAGGAAGGGGCCTCCTCTCCTGAGTGGGTGGCAGCCCCAAGTGTCAGCTTCCAGCTGTGCAGTAGGTAAGGGAGGAACCCCTGAATGGAAGACAAGGGGTTTGGACCTAGCCCAGCTGTGCCCCGGAGGGTGGCAGGACCCTGGCCTAGACTCCCTGGGACTCAGTTTCTCTCTGTGGGGTAGATGGAAAGATGGGAATCAGACAATCTGGAAGTCAAGGAGTGGTCAGTGGAGGGGGATTCCTGTCTTCCATCTCAGAGGTGCTGAGGTTCTGCCCCGTTCCCCCCCACCCCCACCCCACTCATGCGTTTGAGGCTTTGATTGAAATTAAAATCCTGTACGAAGTGCTGAGGACAGAATGGTAGAACTAGACAGAACCTGAGAAACCAGAATTATTCCATGTGTTTCACAGACAGGGCCCAGGGCCCAGAAATGACCCCGTTATGGGCACGCGGCTCGTCAGTGTCAGGTGCTGATGGGGAGTGGGGGGCGGGGGGGCTCTAACACCACCCCCTGGGCTGGGAGCTCAGTTCCTACCTCAGGCTCCTCGGGATCCAAAGTCCACAGGCAGGTGCTTCTCAGAGGGTGTCGGCCACAGTGAGTCATGACATGGCAAACGGGTGACTCAGCATGAGGCATTCCCCACACACCACCGACCCACTGTCTTTTGTGAGCAGTTAATTCCCAAGCTGCTTATGGCTTTTGACACCTTTGAGGTGTATTTTAAATTCTGAGAAATGACTAAAAATATGCTTTGGCATGTTGGGTATGACTGACTGTGACGGAAGGGTTAGAAAAGCAGATTTCATTCTGAAAGTTGCCTCGCTGCCTCTTTCCAGCTTGCCGAGTCCAAGCCTGCAAAGCCGGACAGGGGAAGTTCCTATGGGCGGTCTGGGATGACAGGTGACTAAAAAGGTAAAGACAGACCTAGGAGCTCCATGGGGCTGGGGTTAGGTCCTGGCAATGACCCTCATGTGCGATGGTACCAGCTGGAGCACAGTGTCCGACTGTGAGACTGTCCAGCTGTGAAGGAGGCACAGCCACGGCTGTAAGCCCAGCCTTAGGGGCCCCTTCTGCTTCCCCCAAATTCCTCATCCTTTCAGCCATAGTCCTTTCTGGCTGTGTGGCCCCCCGGCAAGTGACAGCAGCCTTCTGAGAGCCTCTGGCAGTCATGAGACCATTGGTCAAAGGACTTCTAGGGTTCTGTCTCCATATCACCAAGGAAGCAACTGGGAGTTCAGTCTACCTCTCCTCCACCCATCCCCCTACATGAGAATGTTTCCAGCTCAGGCTTCAGTCTCTTCCCTTCTCACATGGCACACTCTCCCCTGGCAGCTTCTCACCAAGGCATGGGCTTTCAGCCCTCACCCCGTGCCCATGACACACCAATCTCCATCTCTAGACACAACCTCATCTCCAAGTACTAGGTCCATATGCAGTCTTCTGCACATTCCCTCCTAGACCTCCCACAGCTCCTTGAACTCAGCACATCCGAAATGGAACTCATCATCTTTTTCCTAAACCTCCCCCACCCCAGTATCATTTATCTCTTGACAAATAGCATCATCATCTACACTGTCACCAAGCCGGAAATCTGGGAGCCATTTGGGACTCCTTCTTCTCGCTCAACTCCCACATCTAAGTCCCTTCCATTTGCTCCTCTAATATCTCCCAAGGTCTGCATTGCTCACTGACTTAGTACAAATCTCTCCATCTCACTTGGACCCTTTTAAAGCTCAGCACCACCTGCCCCAACATCCTCCTCTAGTCTTTTCTCAATATTTCTTGCCAGCAATTTTCTAAATCACACGTATGACCCCATCACTACCCTACACAAAAACATTTCATGTCTCCTTACTGCCTGTGGGATTAAAAATATCTAAGTTCCCTAAAAAAATATATCTAAGGTCCTTAATATGATCTCCGAAACCTTTCATAACGCTTTGTGACCCATGCCAACCTCTAGCCTCAGATCCTGCTGCCCATCTCTCAAAATTACATTCCACCACACAGAAAATTGAGCTCCATAAACTCACGCATAGTTATACTTCCTGGAGCCCAGAGGAGTGGCAGGAGTTGGGGCCACTTGTGTATAGTTCCTGCTCTCCCATCCACACAAAAGCCCTTGTCCTGCCCTAGCCGGTTTGGCTCAGTGGATAGAGCGTCAGACTGCAGACTGAAGGGTCCCAGGTTCGATTCCGGTCAAGGGCATGTACCTTGGTTGCGGGCAACATCCCCAGCAGGGGGTGTGCAGGAGGCAGCTGATCAATGCTTCTCTCTCTCTCATTGATGTTTCTAACTCTCTATCCCTCTCCCATGTTTCAGTACCACGGAGAGCGTCACATGGGCTGGTCCCCCTCCCCAGGCTCTCTCCTCTTTGTTTTGCCTACGCTGTCTACTTAGTTGCCTCCTCCCACTTATTATTTAGAAACCCAGCGCAGACATGGTTTCCTCCAGGAAGCCCTTCTTGAGCCAGCTGAGCAACTGTCATTTCCTCCTCTGAGCTACCTGAGTAACCTGTGTGTCCCTCCATCCCACCCACACATTGTGCTGATGTTTGTCCACCCACACACACACCCGCCCCACATTAGGCTCTGAGTCCCCAGGGCCCATACCCTGTCTGATTCATCCCTGCCGTCCAGTACACAGGAGGTGTTCAGAGAATGTTTGTTGATTGAATGAGTAAATGACATTTAGCAGGTGCTCAGAAGTATGTGTTGATTTGTATCATGTGTCTATTGCTCTCAGCGACTCCAAAACCAGCCAGATTCCTCTCCCGGCCCTTCTGGAAAAGGCATTTTCTCCCAGATTGACTCCACCCTCCATTAGCTTCTAAGTGCCATTTTTGTCCGCCCTTTTATTACCTTCTCCAGGTCACCACCCGCAAGTGGGGAGAAGGCACCTGGCCAGGTGTTCCCAGCTCGGATTTGTTGGAGCCCCTCCATCCCCAGCCCAGGCCTGCTCAGGAGTTTTCTCACAATGCTTCGTCTCTGCCTCTCTCTCCTGCTCAGAACAGATGGCTCTGAGTCCCCACAAACACAGGCATTTCTGTTCTGTCATCTGAACATGTTTAACACTTTCTAAATGACAGAAGCTTCATCCTCCTCTGGTCATGGACACAGACCATCAGAAAAGAAGAACCCCTTGAAAGACATCGAATCCAGCCTCTTCCCTTTCCCATGGAGAGACTGCATCTGAGATAGGACCAGTGGCCTGCCCAAGACCATTGCAATGGACACCATGTTTGTTCTCTTGTTTTTTATTGTTTTGTGGGGGGGGGGGTCTTTTTTTCCCCTTTCATTGCTGTTTTGTTTTGATGTTCAGAGTCCATCCCCTCTCCTAACAGCACCCTCGTTTCCTGATCTTAGTGGAGTTAGACATCAAGGCATGGCATAGGACAGTGATGGTGAACCTTTTGAGCTCGGCGTGTCAGCATTTTGAAAAACCCTAACTTAACTCTGGTGCCGTGTCACATATAGAAATTTTTTGATATTTGCAACCATAGTAAAGCAAAGTCTTATATTCTTGATATTTATTTCATATATTTAAATGCCATTTAACAAAGAAAAATCAACCAAAAAAATGAGTTTGCGTGTCACCTCTGACACGCGTGTCATAGGTTCGCCATCACTGGCATAGGATCCTCTTGCCCAGTGTTTTAAATCTTGAGTAGGGTGGCAAAAGAACAGGGAAAATCTGTCTGGAGCTTGGTGAAGGCCGCCCAGTAAGATGATCCAAGGAGCCCTGGCTCCTGAATCTCCTATCTTCCCATCAATTTTGTGAACTCCTGGTGTGCTTCCAATACATTTCCTTCCGACTTAAGGTAGTTTCTGTTGCACACAACCCTACCACCCTAACTGGCGTGGCCACACAGAAGGAGCACGTGCAGTCACATACCTCTTGCTGCCTCCTGACAGCTCTGTCTCTAGAGTCTGCATCAAACCAAGGAACCTCACAGGCCTCCCACCCCCAAACCCACCAGGCATGGAGGAAAGACAGACACTTCAGGGACTAAAGCAGGCAGGCTGATGTCTGGTGTTGCAGGGGAACAGCCAGGGTTGGGGTGATCATCTCGATACACATGTTCAATCCTTCAAGCCTGGGGTCAGGGCGGAAGAAGAGCTTTTATCAAGACCCTGTAAACACATCTCCACATGCTCGTACACCAACACAGAAAGGAGCAGCACAGGCACACACACTGCAGGCACACCCGCATGCCAGGATGACACCTGGGACCTGGCATGCGGCACGTTTCTGGGAAGAGCAGTTCATACATTGCGGGAGCAGGTCAGGCTTGAGGACCTCAACCTGTTGAGCAGCATGTTCCCTCGTGACATTCCCAACAAACAAGTCCCGAGTATTAGTGACGGGGATTACAAAGCAAATGCCCTTTAAGCCAGACAGGTGTGTTCCAGTGGCCACTCCTCTGCTCTACTCTGAGTGGCTGAGCTCACACCGACCTACACCTGTGACCTCAGCGCAGTCTGGTACTGGTCTCTCCCTCCCAGAGTCCACCAGGCCCGAAGCTCCCACTCTGCTTCAAACCACTTCCGATGATAACATCCTATAAACTCCTGCCCAGCATCTTGTCTAGCTCAGTCCTGAGAAGCTCCACCCACCCTGCCCAGCAACCCAAACACCAGAATCCATTGAAGTCAGAAGAAACTGTCCCAGATTACAGGACTCAAGCCCCAACTCCTCAGCTTGCATCTGAGCCCCTCTGGTCCCAGCCAGTCTCTCCTGCCTCCTTTCCCTCCCCTAAAACACACACGCACTCTCCTCTCCTGCCACACCATACCTCCCCCTCTCCCCCCCATCATTCATCACAGACCTGCTCCATTTCCCATACCTTGGCCTGGTCTCTTCCTTCCACTGGGAATTCCCTTCCCCCACAACTTCTGCTATTTGCCAGCTCCTAGGCCACCTCCCCAAAGGCTTCTGAGGGATGTAATCCGTTCCTCGGCCCATAGGTGTGCCTCACTAGGCCTAGCTGGTCAGAGGCACAGGTAACAACCTGGACTTGGGTTTGGCATCAGAAGTGAGGGGAGTGGGGGAGGCTTGTAGGACTGAACCCTTAGCCTGTAGGGTCTGACGCCATCTCTGGGTAGACTGTCAGAACCGAGTGGGACTTCAGGACACCCAGCTGGCGTCAGAGAATTGCTTGGTGCCGTAGGAACCCCCCACCCACATGGTAATTGGGTGCAGAACCCTTTACTAAATATCCTCAGGAATCCTTTTTCTTATCACGGGACAGCTCCCCCCATTTCATGAGCTCCAAGTGTCAAATCCTGGGTTGAGGGGCTGGTCGGCGTGGTGTGGCCTCTCCTGGGGGAGAGCTGGGCCTGGAGAACAGGCGTGGGCTGAGCGAGAGTCTATAGCTCCTGGAACTTGTCCCATCCACCAAAGAGCACAGGGAGGGCACACAGGGGGCAGGGATGGAGCAAGCAAGGGCCAGGAGGTGAGCATAGGGCTGGGTCACTGCCCTGCCCACAGCTGCTGGGAGACAGGCACAGCCTGGCACAGGGAAGGGGGCGATCAGCAAGTAAACAAGCGATCGCTTGGCCGGGCACCAGGGGAGGGGAGGGGAGCTCATGCTCACAGGCGGAAGAACATGCCGCCCGCCTGGAAGCTGCTGATCTCCTGCAGGGCCCACTGCGCCCAGCTGCTCTGAGCCCAGTGGGAGTCCCGCAGAGCCAGCCCTCCTAGTGGGCTGTGCTAGGGTCAGAGCGTGGGGACGGGGTGGGGGCCAGTGTGCAGAGCAAGGCACAGCCAGGAGAGCTCCTGCTCAGCCCTGTGAGCCCCGCGTGGTTGGGGCGGCTGGGTCTGCGCAGGCTTGGGCACGCCTCCGTGCAGCTCCCTGGAACTTGAAGCCACACACCCACACCGCACCCTCGCAGAAACCTATCTCCAGGACTACGGGTTCGGCCCCCGCCTTTTGTTCAGAGGCTGACTTCACGGAGAGGGGTGTCCTGGGCCTCCTGGCCCTGCAGAGTGGGGACACTGAGTCACAGTGGGAAGTCCAGGGTGGAGAGGCCTAGAGACCCATCTGAGCGGCTCCCTCAGTTTCCCCACCTCTTCCTTTCCTGCTCCCACTCCCAGCAGAGGCACGGCGAGACTATAAATAACACAATGGCCCAAAGGCCTGAAATCCATGGGCTTTGTACTGGCCAGACTTTAATCAGGGCCTCCTGACAGACAGGCTGAGGACCCCAGGCTAGAGCAGCCCCGTGCTGGGTGCAGGCGCAGGCCCAGGCCTCCCACGGAGGGTGCTGATAGCTCAATTCCCAGCCCCGCCACAGGCACGGCCAGCTCTCTAGCTGGGAGCAAAGACATGGCAGGTGCAGCTCGGCCAGAGTCCCAGAGCCACAGCCAAGGGTGAGCAGAGGCACTGACACTGTGGAGACCAACAACGGGGTTGCAGACAGGGTGGGTGGGACTCCTCGCTGCGGGACTGGGGGGCCTCAGGAGTCCTCTGTGGCAGCGTCCGTGCCAGGAAGCAGGCGTTGGCACTCCACATCCTCGTCATCCGGGGTCCCTGTGTGAGGAAAAGCTCAGCCAACCCCAAAGGAGGCAAAAGGAGCTCTGGGACCAGGCCTGTCAGGAAGTCCTCTAGCTTCCATTTTCAAAACGAATTCCAAATCCGACCCCGTCTTCAATGCCACCACCACGGTCCCAGCCCCGCTGCTCTCCCTTGAGGCTGCGGAGCCTCCTGTGGCCTCTCTGCATCACTGCCAAGCCCCTACAGTCTGTTCTCAACACAGAAGCCAGAGTGATGCTTTTGCAGGATAAATCAGTTGCCTTAAGGCTCATCTGCTGGAAATCCCACAGGGCCCCCATCTCACTCAGAGTTAGAGCCCCAGTTCCCACAAGGGCCCCTCGAAACACCCCATGCTCTGACCCCGTTGCTGCCACCCTTATGCCTTTCCCCTCGCTCCTGCTCCAGCTACACTAGCCTCCTTGCCAGTCCTCAAACACATCAGGTACATCCCACCACAGGGCCTTTGCACTAGCTGTTTCCTCCCCGCAGACAGCTGACTGGCTCATGCCCTCAACTCCAAATCTTTGCTCCAATGTCACCTGTGCAGTGAGGACCTCCCTCATCATCCTTTTGAAAATTTTAAACTGCCCCTACCTGTTCCTCTCGGCCCACTTTTCCTGCTTTATGTCTCTCCGTAGCACTTATCACCTCAAACACACTCCATCTTTTGCTTTTTGTTTGTTTGTTTCATGAATCTCTGCCTTCTAGAGCATCAGCTCCATGAGAACTTGGACTTGGCATTCACTTGCCAGCATCTGCAACCTTGCCTGGCACATAGCAAGGGCATAATAACTATTTTTGAATGAATGAATGAATGATGAATGAATGAACAAACAAATAAACTGGCCAGGAGCTCAGGGGGTGGCTGGTGCTCCTTGCTCCTATGGGGTTCAGCCCTGAGCCTGGCATGGGTGTGAGGGGTGGAGGTACCTGAGCCAGGCTGCTGGGCCTGTGCCTGGTCTTGCTCCAGGTGCAGTGCAACCTGCAGGAAGCAGCCGCCCCCCAGGACGATGGCGAAAGCACAGCACAGGAAACTCTGCTGAAGGCTGAGGAAGCGCTGCAGGTAGGTATTGGGGCGTCTGGCCCGCAGGACACTGGAGATCTGCAGAGAAGGGAGGCTGGGGCTGCAGGCCCACCAGGGCAGCTTGCAGGCCTCACCACATGCATTTCCTCCCCAGACCTTCCCCACCTCACACACACTCAGGCCCGCCCGCAGCCCAGCCACCCACATGGCCTTACCAGTCCAATGAGATAGGGGCTGCTGGCGTCTCCCAGGACGTGGCCCACTGTGATCTGAAGCGCCTCTGCGGTCCCCCGGCATTTGGGCAGCACCACTGACTGTAAAGCACAGGAGCCCCAGGGTAGCTCTCCAAGCGAGGGCAGGGAGTGGGTGCCCCCTCATGCCCCCACCTGCTTCTCTCCTGCCAAGACCCGGAGGTGTGATAGGCTGGCCCAGGGAATACAACGCAAGGGAGTCAACGACCCCAGTGCCTGAAGCCCCACCACCAAATGGCAGGCCCCACCGAGGTTCAGGAAGACTCCCTGGTCTCCCAGGATGGGGGTGCCAAGGCCCCTGCTGAGGCCACCCCTCTTGAGGGTTTGCTCTTAAACTAGCAGGGACAAGGCATGGCTGGGACAACAGAGGTGGGTGGGGCCTTCCATCTCAGGGGCCCGGAAAGCAGCAGTGCAGGCTGCCAGGGTGAAAGTGGGTACACCGCCAGGTGCAGGCATGGTGGGCCCTTGGGCAGGACAGAGGAAGGACAGCTGGGCCTTTCTCTCAGAAGTTCAAGCCCACCCTAGCTGGTTTGGCTCAGTGGATAGAGCATCGGCCTGGGGACTAAAGGGCCCCAAGTTGGATTCTAGTCAAGGGCACATGCCCAGGTTACAGGCTCGATCTTCAGTGGTGGGTGATGTTTCTATCTCTCTCTCTCACCCTCTCTCTTCCTCTCTGAAAGCAATAAAAATATTTTTAAAAAGAAGAAGGAGGAGGAGGAGGAGGAGGAGGGGGAGGAGGAGGGGAAGTCCAAGCTCCACTTGGCAGAGACCAACAGCAGCCTAAATGGGGAGGCCCACACAACAACCCGGAAGAGGGTAGGGAGGTTGGGAATATGAATTCTGGGGTCAGGATGTCTGTGTGACTTTGGGCAAGTTGCTTTCTGTGTCTCAGTCTCCTCCTCCCCACGTGGGGATAATAATAGTGCCTCCCCGGAGGGTTATGCTCTTATCGCTCTTCATCTGGTACCTGGAGGCTTCTGTGGACATCGGATGGAAACAGCATCCTACGACTGGGAGGCAGAACGCCTCCGGACATTGGAACGTGCTGTGCCTTCTGCCTGGCCGGCCTTCCCTCTCTGGTCCAGCTGGAGCATCCCTCTTTGTCCTTTGGGACTGACCTTTGGGTCACCTCCTCTGTGAAGCCTTTCAGAGTTCAGGGACCTGCCCTGAGTTCCCACGGCCCTTGTGTAACCCCTCTCGACTCAGGGAGGGAGCTCCTTGTCAGAGAGCCGTGAACAAGGGGATGGACTGCACTCGTCCGATTTTGCAGAGGGTTCACGGACTGAGCAGCTGCCGTGCCAGACCAGTGGTTTCCAGGAGGGCTGGGCAGCAAAGCTCCGAATTTCTCTTGGGGTCCCTGGGGTACAGCGAGGCACCAGGCACAGAGGGGACTGCTACATAAATCAAGTAGATCTGGAAACTGGTCCCAGGAAAAACCCTGCCTGGACCCACAGCTGTGGCAGGGCCCAGGGTGGGGGGTTCAAGCAGAAGCCACACGGTCCCCACGGAGCAGCTACAGGGGAGCCTCCCACTGCAGAGGCTTCTCCCTGAGAGCTAGGTGTCCCTAGAGCCCATCAGAGAGCACTAACAATGAGAATAATCACTAACATGTACTAAATGCTTCCTGTGTGCATATCACTTATATATGTGTACATGTATATATTTATATGTGAATATATATATGTGAGTATATATTTATGTGTGTATGTTTATGTGTGTGTATAT
Organism: Myotis brandtii; assembly: GCF_000412655.1. Taxonomy (NCBI): domain Eukaryota; kingdom Metazoa; phylum Chordata; class Mammalia; order Chiroptera; family Vespertilionidae; genus Myotis; species Myotis brandtii. The sequence goes on from NW_005360846.1 coordinate 80,132, forward strand.
ATATATATTTAAATATATATGTACATGTATATATTTATATGTGAATATATATATATGTGAATATATATTTATGTGTGTATATTTATGTGTGTGTGTATATATATTTAAATGTATGTGTGTGTGTATATATGTATATATGTATGTACAGATATACACAAATGAATATGCATATGTATATTCAGCCCAGCCATGAGGGGATATGATTATTATCCACATTTTCTCGGTAAGCAAACCTCCCACAGGAAGGGTGAGTAACCTGCAGGGTCACCCAGCCAGGAAACAGCAGGGCTGAGCTTCGATCCCAGGCCTTCTCCCTCCAGTGCCTGGCCTACTGACCACTCAGCCGCTAGGAGCAAGGAGGAGCCTTTCCACAGTATTTATGTGTTTGTTCTAGAACATTTGGAAAGCAGAGAGAAGGATAAGAAGGACAGGTTCATCCCTAGCCCTGCAAACAGGTAGCTGGTAGAGACTGGGGTGGGGCATTCCAGGCCAGGGACAGTGTGAGCAAAGGGAGCAGGAGGCCAGGGACTGGGAGCCGCAGGGGGTCTGGTGAGAGGGGCCTCGTGGGTGGGCAGGGCAGAGTAGTTGGCGTCACTCTTGTGGGTGACCCACTCATCCTGGGGTCACTGGTGCTGAGCCACTCTTTCCAGGTGCTGAGAAAGCGGGGCTTCCCACCCATCACGGCAACCTGCCAACAGGCCTGAGGAGGAACTGACCACAGCGCTGCACCTTCCCCAAGCACTTCCTTCTCACCCCATAATTATGTGATTACTCACTAGCAGTTCTGGGGAAAAGGACAGGAATTCCTAGAGGCCAGGCCCTGAGTGTCCAAAAAAGCCCATTCGGGGGCCAGGGCTGCTTGGACCCTCAGAGTAAGATCCAGGCAGGCTGCTCCCATCCTCCTCCCCGCCCCCCAACCCAGGAACCCCAGGCAGTGGCTAGAGAGGTAGGTCCCCCCAACCCCTTGCCTGCTCTGGGCCCCCTTGTCTCCACGTGGCCATAGGGCCAGGGCTGGGCCCGCCAGCTGCTGGAGAGCCCAGCTGGTCATTGTAGAAGCAAGAGGCTTTTGGGTTCCCAAACACCCGGGCTCGCTCTATTCTGAGACAAATACACCTCTGTTTTTATTCCCCTCCTTAGAGGAGCAGTTCCCTTTATAGCCTGGGGTATAACCAGCGCCAGCCAAGGGCCCACAGAGATTCAGAGTGGCAACCATCAGGTGCAGACCCCCTGGCAGCCTGCCTCCTGCGCTCCCCACTCAGCCCTCACACTGGGACCCCCTGGGAGTGTGAGCAGACACCCCTGAGAGTGTGAGCAGACAGCTACCTGGAGGGCAGAAGGCAGAGCAGGGAGGTGCTGGGACTGGGTCAGCAGCACAGGAGTTACCCTGCAGCGGGTAGGAGGAATCTGCTGGGAGGTGGGAGATGAATTCCAGACCCCAGAGGACAGACCTGGGAGAGGGCGTGAGCTCCCCTCTGCTCTCCTCCCCAGGGCTGGGCTGGACTGAGCTGACTCTGGGTCACCCCAGGTGGGGCCCAGACAGACAGGGGGCTGGGCGGGAGCTGGAGCCCACGGTAGGTTTGGGGAAGCTGGGAGCTCCGTCTGGAAGACACAACTGTTAGCCTTCCGGGGAGCAGTGCCCTCGGGAACCCAGCTGGGCTAGGGGGAGCTTGTTGGAGTGGGTCTCAGGTGGGTCTTGGCTGTGATGGAGCCAGATCCTTTTCATCAACAGGATGAGCCAGGCCGGGGTCTTCCCAGGGCTCAGGGAGGGAGCTCCTTATCAGAGAGACGTGAACAAGGGGTGGACTGCACTAGTCAAGTTTTGCAGAGGGTTCACGGACTGAGGAGCTGCCGTGCCAGACCAGTGGGCTCCAGGTGTGCTGCGAGGGACATCTATGTCAGGATCCCATGGAACGTCCACTAGAAATGCAGGTGCCTGGCCCCCAGTGCAGACCCACTGCATCGGAGCTGAATTTGCAACAAGCTCCCCAAACCTGAATAATGAGCTTCGAGAACCACTGGACCAGAGAGCCCTAAGGTCTCTTTCCCCGGGAGAATCCGGCCTCTGTTATTTGTGGACTTTCGGACCAGAGAGCAGTGCTCCTGAGGCAGGGTGGACATGGAGGCCGCCTCCGTGGAGGCCTCAGGAACCCGCCGGATGCGGTAGCAGGGATTAGCCCACCTGTCCTCATAGCCGGGGCCTCCTCACTCCCTGGGTCTTGCCCAATGAGACCACCTGTGCCTCAGGAGCAAGAGCCTGCGCACAGATGGGACCCTTCGGCCATACCCATGTCCCCACACACTCCCTGCCCTGATCCAGGCTGCTTCCCCGCAGCCCTCACCTACCCCCCGCCTTCTCCCCTCCCTGCTCCTGCCCCATCTCTGGAAAAGCAACACCAGCTTCCCAGGATCTTCTGCCAGCTCAGCTGCCATCCTGTCTCTCCCCGGGCACCGCTTCCTGTGGGCTGGGTCTGCACTCCAGGTCTCCTTCTTCACCTCCCTCTCCTTCCTGGCCCTGCTCCCAGCTGGCATCTACTCCTCCTCCCCACACACCAGGTCCCCACGGCTGCCCCTCACCTGTGCGTGGCCAAGGCCACGTCCTCTCTGCCAGGGACCTGAGCTCCCAAGACTGCAAGCGCTGGCCCAGCTCCCACCGACAAAGTGCCCAGAGGCAGTCCTCGCTAAGGGGCTCCGGGAAGGCGGGGAGGCAGAAGAATGGGCCATGAAGCCTTCCCGGGGTGGTGGGCCTTGCTAAGCTTGGGGGCTGGAGGCCTCCGGGCCAGGAAAGGACCCCAGGGAGCACCCAGGGGTCTGGACTACGGCCAGCCGGCCCCCTGGGTAGCTCCCCAGCAGAGCCAGATGGGTCCAACTATGGCCGAGCAGGCCCTAGCCCTCCCCTTTCCCCAACCCCTACCCCCAGCACACACAGCCCTACAAAGGGCGCTTCTGGGCCAGGTTAATCATTCCTGCGAACACAGACACTGGGGGACATGAGCGCAGTCTTCGCATATCTCTGGTGCTGTCGCGTGGAAAAGGGAGCAGCGCAGTGGGGGGCAGGCGAGGGCGCTGCGGGGGGCCGGTTTCAGCTCCCTCTGACCCGCCTGGGAGAACAGCTATGTGGGGTCGGAGGTAGCTCCCTGTGCCTGAAAGTGGGCAATTCCACAAAGAAAATGTCTGCCAACACGTTCCTCTTTCCCATTCACCTGCAGGGCTTTCCTGCAGGCTCCCTCATGTACCCCGCCAGGCCTGTATGGTTACCCCTTTTTACAGACAAGGAAACAGGCCCAAGGCCACTCAGCAGGTCTGTAGCTGAGTTTGGGCGGGAGCCCAGGTACCCTGTGTGGAGAGAGGAGAAGAGAAGACCTGCCCGCCCTGCAGCTGATACAGCCACCCAGAGTCAAAGACCCCGCAGGCCCGTCTACCCCGCTGAGCCTGGGCCCCGGGGAGGAGCAGGAGTGAGCACCCCTTCAGCAGCCGTACTCAAGCAGGCCTTGTCGGCTGATTAAGTGACTGCACTTCCCCACGGCCCTTTCGAACGCAGGTTCTAGGAGCCAGGATATCTCTGGGAGATGGAGGATGAGAAAGTGGGAACCTCTGAACTGCTCTCAGAATCCCAGCCAGCGGGCAAAGCTTCTCACATACCATCTCATTTCACCCTCACAGTAACCCATAGGGCAGTTTCATCCCCACTTGCCACGCAGGGAAACCGAGGCTCAGAAGCACTTGCCTAGGTCCGTGGTCGGCAAACCGCGGCTCGCAAGCCACATGCGGCTCTTTGGCCCCTTGAGTGTGGCTCTTCCACAAAATACCACGTGCGGACTTCGTGGCCCATGCGCAGAAGTCGGTATTTTGTGGAAGAGCCACACTCAAGGGGCCAAAGAGCCACGTGTGGCTCTCGAGCCGCGGTTTGCTGAGCAGCGGTTTGCCGAGCCGCAGTTTGCCAAGCCACAGTTTGCCGACCACTGGCCTAGGTCATACAGCCCGAAAGGGACAGCAGCAGGGCTGAAACCAGGTCTGTTTCTGGAACCCGAGCCCGTGCCCTGGCCACCCCATCCTCAGGACAGCGCTCAGCCAAGCTGCTCCGATCCCCTGTGCCCAGGGATGAGGGCTCTTGGGTGCCCCAAGGTCTGGGACCCTGTGTCATCCACAGGGCACAGCCCTTCAGTGCTCAAAGCCCTTCCCTGGTGTCTCCGAGAAGGAAGAAGGGAGACTGGGAAGAAGGGAGACTCTGGACCTAGCAGAGGGATGCGGTCAGGACAGCATCCGGCCTCATTACAGCCCCTGGCATGGGAGCTGTGATGGCCCAGACCCGCCTGGGCTCAGTGGCCAGAGCCCTAAAGTCCAGCATCCCCATCTACAAGCCCAGAGGGGAGGCCAAGGAGCCTGCTTTTTGAAAAGCAGTGTTGTCGAGAAAGAGGGTGGGAGGAAGGGAGCCCTGGAGTCAGAAAGCCTGGGCTCCGGTTCTGGCTCAGGGCCTTTGCATGCTGTGTGCCCTTCATCCGGGCCCTGCCCTCTCTGCGCCTCCATTTGCTCATCTGCAAAATGGGTGATAGAGGAGACGCTTATGAGTGTCAGAGAAGCCCATGGCCAAGGACCTATTCGGTGACCTCGGTCCCCTACCCCAGGGTCTCCCTCCCAACATCCAGGCCACCTAACAGCAGGGGTCCAGCCTGAGCCAGGCCGATTCCAGCTCCCGCTGCTCAAAGGCCCCAACACCAGCCCCCCACTCTGACCCCACACCTACCAGCAGGATATCAGCAACCACTGCCCAGTTGCAGGACAGAAGCAGCTCCCCAAGGGCCAGGAACACCTGTGGACAAAGGGCAGCGGGTGAGGCCCCTGGACCTCAGTCACCGGCCCCTCCGAGCAATGGCTCTTCCCGCTGCGGAGAGGGAGACTGAGGCTGCACAGAGGAAGGCCCATCAAGACTTACTGGGATGAGCTCAACCCCCAGTGTGGGGCGAGCAGGAGGAAGCCAATCGGTGAGTCTCTCTCATCAATGATGTTCCTCTCTCTCTCTCTCTTCCTCTCCCTTCCTCCCTGAAATGAATAAAAATATATTAAAAAAAAAAAAAGACTTCTTGGGATGGCTGAGTCTGGAACCATTTCATATTCCGGCAGCCTCAAGGGTGGGTGGGCATTCCCACGGGGCAGGCTGGCAGCCATGACCCAGAGGGGGGCCAGGCCCGGCCTGGGAACAGCACTCTCTCATGGGCAGCCCCCGGGTCCAGCACTTGAGGTCACCCCTGGGGCCCCAGCAGGAGGCAGCCAGGACTCCAGGCCACCTTTAGAGGGAGGACAACAGTCTGGGAGAGGGCAAAGCCCTTGCCTCCTCTCTGCTCCCCTAAGGCCTGTGGACACTGATCAGGTGCCTATTGTGTGTCCCCCACCCCCACCCCAATGTCTGCTGGTAACAGGAGGCCTGTCTCTCCCAGCTCCCTAAACCCCCTCCTCGTGCCAAAGGATTAGGACAATCCTCATTCCACTCACTCAAGAAGAGCTTAATGAAGCAGCAAGAAAGAGAAAAAGAAGTCTTATTTCTGAGTTTCCAAGAGCTTATTGGGGTGGAACTCGCCATTCCTGGAGTCACAGAGCTGTGCCCTGGGCAGCCCAGGCTCTGGCTTCCAAAGGCCTGTGAGCACCCAGGGCAGAGGAACCAAGGGCTCACTGCCTGCACACACACCTACTGTGTGCCAGGCAGGGTCAATCTGTCCCCCACCTAACCTCTCAGCCACCTCTTAAGGTAGATATTGTTACACCGATTTCACAGGTGAGGAGGCTCAAGCCCAAGGTCACACAGCAAAACCCTCTCTGGCAAGCCCCTCAGCCCTGTGGCTGGCCCTGTGCAAGGTGAGGGACAGGAAGCTGGGGGGCAGGGAGGGAGGCTCCACAGAGGCCTCAGCAGCCACATGCCCAGCGAAGCTGGCAGGAGAGAGGCAGCGGAAAGCCCAGGACGGGCAGGGCCCCGGCTGGAGGTGGCACTGAGCAAAGCCCTGGAGGGTGGGCAAGATCAGGGTGGGCTGAGAAGAGCCCACAGGCAGGAGGCAGCGGACCCGCTGGAGCAGAGGCAGAGAGGTGGGCATGCACACGCCGGGCGGGGCGGGCAGGAGGATGGCCCAGTGTGGGGAGAGGGCAGAACCCACCGAGGAGGGGGAGCAGCTGTGTGTTCTCTCATCTAACCAGGCCCTGGCCCTCTGCACCCAAACTGGGGAACCCTGAGGGCAGGGCGGGTCTCCCTCTGGGCCTAGGAGGGCTGGGCACCCACAGGGTGGGAGGCAGACCTGCTGGCAGGCAGGTCCCAGGCAAGGCCCAGGCAGGCCGCAGGCCCGCATTCCAGCCTGACAGGATTTGTCCCCCCAGCCTCCTGAGGCCACATGAAAGCCTGGGTTGGGCTCACAGCCACCTCCCCTCACATTCCAGCCGCTCCACCTGGACCGCCACCTCCAGCCTGTGGCGGGCACCCACCCTGGCACCGCACACTCTGCCTCTCCCTGCCCCCTCACAGCCACAGGACATGCTGAAATACACCTTTTCCTTCCTGCAGCTGGGCAGGGTGCGTCCCGAGCCCAGAATAGAGCAGATCAGAGGGAGGCTGCAGCCACAATGGGCCATTCAGGCTGAACGCAGCTGCCGGCGAGGGTGCCAGGTTTCCTGACACACCTGGAAACCGGCCCCAAGCCACCAAATCCTCTCCACACGGCGGCTGCAGGGGCCAAAGGCCGGGCGGAGACGCCGCCTCCCAATCCCACAATTACAGTCTCCTGAGACAGAGGCTCAAGGAGGGGCCCTCCAACAAAGGGGTGTGTCCTCCCCGTGGACAGGCCAGCCCCACCCTGCCAGGCCGGGCTACCCTGGGGAGGGCACCACCCTCTGGGCCTTGGTTTCCCCAGCCAGGCAGCAATCGGGTGGCCCAGACGCTCTGCCAGGCGCCTCCAGCCTGTGCTTCTACAGCTGGGACCCTCGCCGGGCACCGCTCCTGTTCCCCACAGGCTGCGTGCAGCTTGGGTCTGAGAGCTCAGGGGCGCCCGTCACCAGGTCAGACTCTGGTTCCTAAAACTGAGAAAGGGCTGTGGCTTGAAATGCAGTTGCCGTGAAGAATGTAGCCGACTGTTTGAAGCTACTCCTACGTGGTTGCCTCAGCCCCACAGGCAGGCACCTCCTGGTCACCCTCTCCCGATGGCCACAGGCTCCTCTCACTGACCAGGTCCCCAAACGTGCTGTCTCCTGCTGTGCCCCCACGTCGCTGTCCTCACTGGATGAGCCAGCCAGGACATAGGCTCCAGACAGATGGCCACCAGCGAGCCCCAGAGCTGCTCTCTGGGAAAGCCTGTTGGACGCCATCACTCAGGCCACACACGGGGAGTGGGAGGGGGAGCCCCCCCATACACGGCTCACCCTCACAGCCCTCCAGTCACTGAGTCCTGTCCATTCTGCATCCTAAACGTCTCTCCAATCGCCCGTCCCTCCTGCCCACTGCTGCTGGCCCGGTCCAGGCCTCCCCTCTCCCTCCTCCTCACCAGTTTCCCAGGCCCCACACCCCCGACCCAGCGCTGGAGGGGACTTCCAAAAGGGAAATCGGATTCTGCCCTTGTCCCCTCATCACCTCATCGCGCTCCCCTGCACCCTGACTGAGTCCCCCTGGGTGACAGGGCCTGGGAACGCTGCCTGGAGCCTGAGAACCGTGTTGCCTCTCAGCCTCTGGCCTTTCCCATTTCAGACTCAAGAGGATTCCCCCTTGATGACTAGCCCTGGCCTTGATCACCCCGTCCACGGAGGCAGGCACACACACACTCACACACACACACTCACACACACTGTGATGCAGGCACACAAGCACGCACAGACACGTGTGTATGCAAGACCTCACACGCGTGTACACAAGCTTCAGCACACATGCACAATCTCACATGCGCACATGTACATGGACACTCATAACCTGGGACACACATAAAACTCATGCATCACAAGTACACACATGTGCAGGTCACATGAATGACATTAAAACTCAGGTGGCCAAAGCACCAACCAAGTAGACGGTGGCTGTAAACACTGGTACATGCTCACTTGGTGAAAAACAGCCTAGCATGTGCGTGTGCATGCTTGTGGTCTCATAACATGGACAGCACACACAATCACATGTGCACACACACGTATGCATGTACACAAACATGCTCGTGACCTCGCACTCATGCACATGGACGTGCATACACTCACACCTTCACACACACACACACACACACACACACACACACCTCTCCTCGGGCACACCTGCACACACAGGGCGGCAGGGGAGGGAGCCGGAGGGAAGAGGAAGCCCCTGCCCAGAGAAGGCTCAGTCCTGATGGGGTGGTGGGCAGTGTCTTCACCTTGGTCCACCTAAGTCTTCCAGTTGGGCAGTATCATCGCTTCTTGGCCTTTTGGCTAAGATCAAGTGCAGTTGGGCAGTATCTGACCTCTGACCTGCAAAGAACGGATTCCAGGCCCCGCCAGGAAGGGTGGTGGCAGACATCCTCCATGGGCCCATGGAGACGGGGACAGAGCTAAGACCCGATCGTCTCCTTTCATGGATCAGCTCCTCTCCCCGTGAGGCTGGCCCAGTCAGGACACAGGCCCCAGGCACAGACTGGCTGCCAGCAAGCTGCCGTGCTGGCTGGCACACTTCGCCCCTGGGCCTGCCAATCTGTAATTGCAGGGACTGGCTTCAGGGCACAAGGGCACCACCTGTTTCCCAGGGGCCAGCAGCAGCCCGCAGCCTGATAGGCAGGCAGGTGGGGAGTGAGACCGTGGGCTCTCCAGGGGGGCTCTGCTGACCATCCAAGAAGAGACACCTGCTAGATCTTGGCAGGGAAGTGGGGCCTTCGGAGGAAGGGCCAGTGGGTCTCTACCGTCCCTCTGAGGAAGCCCCTGGCAGGTCTGGTTACTCCAGCCCAAGATGCAAGAGAAAAGGGCTTATTCACGAAGCCCCTCCAGGGCTAAGTTGTAGGAAAGGCCCTGCCCAAGTTTGGGCACCTGCATGGCCCAGCTATCTGCCCCCACCACCCCGGGCCAGAGAGAAAAATCCTTAGCTGACCCTCACTACGGCTGTGGTGGGCACTCGTGCTGGCACAGCCCCACCAACCACTTCACAAGCCTCCCCCGTGGGCACCAGGCTGGTCAGATACTGGGCCTCCATCCCTGCTTTTTGCTCAGGAGTCCTCAAAGCTCAGAAGGAAAGAATTCCCTTCTGGATGTAAAGCCTCAGTCACTGCCAAGTGGCTCTGTCCTGGGTGGTGGTGGACACATCCCTCCTTGGGCAAGTAGTGAACTCAGAGCTATGATCTGGTCTGGGCTAGAGGGGGCCTCAAAGGTCATCTGGAGCAGCTCCTGTGTGAAGATGGAAGGCTGAAATTGCAACATAGACTTCCCTTTCCCCCCAAAGGAAAAAAGAGTAACTCAGAAAAATGTTGTTTTTCACCAAAGAACAAAACTTAATGAGACAAACATTAAGTATTGGCAGACAAGGGGAAAAACAAACATAGTTCTGAACTAGAGTAGAGCGCAGAGCTCTTCCCAGCTCCCTCCCCAAACTATTCTCCAAAATCCCCTTATGGGAGGGAAATAACGGAAGGATCCTAAGTCCTTGCTCCTGGCTGAGAACCAGGGGCAAAAGCAAGTAGAGAAAGTGAACAATAGCTCCAGTTACTGACTCCACTCAAGGCCAGAGCACAGCCCCCATCCCAGAAGGGACACACCCAGTCATTAGGTAGAATATGGTAGAGCATTTACCTAAATCCCAGAAGAGAGAGCGGGGAGCCCAGGTGTTGGAACAAAGACTCCTCAGGCCTCACCTGAGCCCTGCAATTCCCTCAGGCGGCAGAAAACCTAATGCTCAACTCCAACTGCCACTCCTTTGGAGAAGAGAATGTCACAGAGAAGGCTGGAAGGGAGTCAAGAGCAAAGTCGCCCACAGACCATCAAAGCAAATTCAGTATCTGAGCAGAGCTGCCCAGGCCCAAGCTAGGAGGAAATTCTCAGCAGATAGAGAGAGTAGAAGAAAGAAAAGGAAAGGGAAGGGAAGGGAAGGGAAGGCAAGGCAAAGAGCCCTAACCGGTTTGGCTTAGTGGATAGAGTATTGGCCTGTGGATTGAAGGGGCCCAGGGTTGATTCCAGTCAAGGGCATGTACCTTGGTTGCAGGCACATCCCCAGTAGGGGACATGCAGGAGGCAGCTGATCGATGTTTCTCGCTCATCGATGTTTCTAACTCTCTATCCTTCTCCCTTCCTCTCTGTAAAAAAGCAATAAAATATATAAATTTTTTTAAAAAAGAAATGAAAAGGAGGGAGGGGAGGGGGGGGAAGAAGAAAGGAAGGGAAGGGAAGGCAAGGCAAAGAGCCCTAACCGGTTTGGCTTAGTGGATAGAGTATTGGCCTGTGGATTGAAGGGGCCCAGGGTTGATTCCAGTCAAGGGCATGTACCTTGGTTGCAGGCACATCCCCAGTAGGGGACATGCAGGAGGCAGCTGATCGATGTTTCTCGCTCATCGATGTTTCTAACTCTCTATCCTTCTCCCTTCCTCTCTGTAAAAAATCAATAAAATATATAAATTTTTTTAAAAAAGAAATGAAAAGGAGGGAGGGGAGGGAGGGGAAGAAGAAAGGAAGGGAAGGGAAGGAAGAGGGGATAGGGGTGGAGAGAAAAAAGAATCCAACCTAGAAGACAGATAATATGAGAAGGAACAGAAGACAATTCCTTATAATTGCTTCAAACTAGATTGAATGTTCATTCAATCAAGAAAGAGCTCAGAGATGAAATGAACCCCCATAGGATGAGATATAAAGGAATATCACAGACCTAAGGAAATAAATGGGGGGTAGGGGGGGCGCAAAACAGAAAACAACATTATTACAGAACAAACACATTATAAACAGCTAGAAACAGAATAGGCATTAACAGAAGACTTACTGATATAAAGAAAATGCTTGATATAATCTCACTGACTAGTGATTTTTTTAAAACACCAAGAGGAGGAAACATGAGAGAGAAGTAAATGATATGGAAGACACGTGGAGGTGCTCAGGGCGGGACTGGAGCAAGCAAGCACCTAAGGCACGGATTTAAGGAGCTGCTTACCCTCAGGTGACACAAGGGCAGAGTCAATACCTGAGAGTGAGCGCCTCCTGAAATTATGCGTCCTCAATGCCTTGCTTGCCTCACTCTAGGCCCAGCCCTGGAGATGAAACAACCCAAGTAAAAGCAAACAAACATAAGAAATATTCAAAGAGTTGAAATGGGGAAGAAGGATACTCCGCACTGATTCAGATAAGAAGAACATTATTAGGCCCGGCCCGCGTGGCTCAGTGGTTGAGCGGCAACCTATGAGCCAGGAGGTCACAGTTTGATTCCCAGTCAGGGCACATGCCCGGGTTGCTGGCTCAATCCCCAATTGGGGGGCGGGGGGTGCAGGAGGCAGACGATCAATGATTCTCTCTCATCGTTGATGTTTCTATCTATCTATCTATCTCTGAAATCAATAAAAACATATTTTTTAAAAAGGAGAAGAACATTAATGTTATTAGGAAGAGATTTTGTAGGATATTTACCACTGAGACATAGCCTAGCCATGGTAAGCGTCTTCCGACATGATTCCCAAGATGGTCTTGTTTTCTCTCCCTTGCCTTGACTGCAGCCTGTAAGAGACCATGAAGCAGAGGGCCTAGCTAGGCTGTGCCTGGATTCCTGACCCACAGAAACAGAGAGGTGATAAATGTGTGTTGTCTTCAACGGCTAAGTTTTGGGGTGAGTTGTTCCACAGCAAGAGATAACTAATATCCTAGCTAAGCTACTGAATTTCAGGAATGAATGATAAAGCCTTCAGATATCCAGATGGAAAAAGTGACTCAACATGAAGGATTTTTTAAAAATCAGGCTAACTTCGTTCTCCATGGCAACATTTGATGCCAAAAGACAACGGAGCAAATGTTTGCAAAGGAATGAGGGAAAGAAAATGTGAGCCAGGAGTGTATACCCACTTAGATGTTGTTCAAGTAAAGAGTCGAAGAGGAGAAGACGATCTCAAACATGAATGAACCAAAGGAATACAATCTCTCTAGCCTTTCTGGGGGGACATGGGACGAGGGAGAATGAATACAACTACTTAACCCCCCAAATCTACCCGGTTAGGAGGAGAAGCAAAATAAAGAACTCAGGAATGGAGGATCTATGTATAGGGACTGATAGTGAGCACTGCATCTATTTAAATCTGGGACTGCTGTCAAACAACCAGAAGGATTATACTTACAGAACAGACTGTGGGTGTTATACATCTAGAAAAAGTAAAACTAATGATATAACTAACAAAAATCAGGAGGCTGGGTCCTGGCCGGCATTGCTCAGGGGTTAGAACATCTGCCTATGCACCTGAGGGGGAGGGTTGAGTGTTCGATTTAGGGTCTAGGTTGTAGGTTCAATCCCTGGCCAGGTCAGGATGTGTGTGGGAGGCAATAGACGTCTCTCTCACATCGATGTTTCTCTCTCTCTCTCTCTCTCTCTCTCTCTCTCTCTCTC
>NW_005360846.1:92860-101722 GCF_000412655.1 Myotis brandtii
ATCCCCAGTGGGTGTGCAGGAGGCAGCTGATCGATGTTTCTCTCTCATCAATGTTTCTAGCTCTCTATCCCTCTCCCTTCCTCTCTGTAAAAAATCAATAAAATATATTTTAATAAAAAATAAATAAATGAACAAAGAAATCTGTGTGACATGTGTAGAATGACAGTCACCTAATTACATAACAAACGTGGAAGCAAATAGGCCAAGATGTTGAGCGTTGCTAATTCTGAAAGATGAGGATATGGATAAAATTGTCCTTTTCTGCTTTTGCTTTTGTTTTTTTAATTTCTCCCAATTAAAAACGTAAAGGGCCCTAACCGGTTTGGCTCAGTGGATAGAGCGTCGGCTTGGGGACTGAAGGGTCCCAGGTTCGATTCTGGCCAAGGGCATGTACCTTGGTTGCGGGCACATCCCCAGTGGGGGGGGTGTGCAGGAGGCAGCTGATCAATGTTTCTCTCTCATCGATGTTTCTAACTCTCTATCCCTCTCCCTTCCTCTCTGTAAAAAAATCAATAAAATATATTTTTTAAAAAAACAAAAAAACGTAAAGGTCATTGGATGCCGTGTGGTAGACTGAATTGTTGGTCTCAGCGCTTGATGCCTCCACAGCCTTGACATGTGGAGTGCCCTGGAGCTTAATCCGTGGTCCTCTTCTCTCGTCATGCTCACTCCCTGGATGATCTCATTCGACCTCATGGCTTTAAATAACCAGTCTAGACCTCTCTCCTGAACTCCAGACTCATATATATCTAACTGCCTCTTAACATTTCCAGTTGACTGCCCTAAGAGGCATCTTAAATTTAACATGTCTAAAATTGAATTCCTAATTTCACCCCCTCTGAAACAAAAACAAAACAAACTGCATCTCCATCTCAGTCAATGCCAAGTCCATACTTCCGATGGCTCGGGCCAAAACCCCTGGAGTCGCCCTCGACTCCTCCCTCTCAGTCGCACTCCCCACCCAACCTGTCAGGAAATCCTGTTGATTCCACCTCAAAATATACCAGAATCTGACCACTTTTCCACACCTCCTTCACAATGGCCCTGGTCCCAGCCACAGCCTCTCTCGCCTGTATTATTGGAAGGCCTCCTAATTCCTTTCCCTGTTTCTGTCTTTGTCTTTTTTCATTCTATTGTCAGCACAGGAGCCAGAGAGACCCTGTTAAACCACGTGGTAGATCTTCCCAAACGACCCCCCAATTCATCATGCTTCTTGGCGGTCATACTCTTGCATAGCGCCCTCCCGTGGTGAAATTGGGCTGGCCTTTCACCTTGCTTTGACTAATAAATAGCAGAAGCCACGGTGAGCTGTTCCTGGCCCGGGCCTTAAGGGCCTTAAGAGGCTTTGCAGCTTCCACTTCTGCTTTCTTGGAATTCTGGCCTGGGACCGCCATGTAAGGAGGTGGACTTCCCGAGTGGAGGACAAGAGGCCACGTGGAGGATCGGACAGCCAGACCTGAGTGAGGCCAGCTTGGACATGCCGGCCCAGCCCATCCTCCGGGTGAAGGGAGCCACTGGAGTGAGCACCAACAGAGAAACTGTCCAGCCAACCCACAGAATCACAGGAAATAATAAATCATTGTTTTGAGCCACTAAGTTTGGGGCGATTTGTTGTACAGCAACAGATCACTGGTACATCCATAAATCAGGTCGTTTCATCTGTGCTAGACATCCTCTACTGGCTTCCCGTTTCACTTAAACTTGAAGCCAAAGTCCTTATACGCACAGGGCCCCATGCAACCTGCATCCCCACCACCATTACCTCTGACCTCACGTCCCCTGCTCTTCCCTGGCTTGCCCCGTTCCAACCACATGTCCTATACACACCAGCCATGCTTTCCCCTTCGTGGCCTTGGCACTTGCTGTTCCCTCTGTGTGCAATGCTCTTCCCCACTCCACCCCAGGTTCGCATGGCCCCTCCCTCATTGCTCCAAGTGACTACGGAAGTGACACTATGTCAGTGAGGCCTCTCTGACCACCTTGCACTGCCCCTGTCCCTCTTCTGCTCCCCTTTCCCTGCTCTGTTATTGTCCGCAGAGCTCATCCCCATCGAACATACCACTTATTTTGCATGTTTATTTCATTACACACATATTTTTGCCTGTTTTGTTCAATGTTGTATCCCCAGAACTGAAACAGAGCCTAGCACACAGGAAGTGCTTGGGAAATGCTTGATAAGTAAGGGAGCATTGCAGCTCCTCCAGCCACCTCACCATGGTCTTGGTTCTGCCCCTCCTGGCCCCTGCTCCCTCAGCCCAGGGGGCCCAGCGGGGGTTGAGTGTAAAGACTGAACCCCAAGGCTTCTCACCTATGAGACCAAAAGAGCAGCAAGGGATTAGACACCTGCCCAGGGAGGGGATGGCCCAGATTTGTGGGGGCCTTGTGGCCATGTGCGCAGACACTATTTCCCACAATGCAGGACCCAGACCACAGTGGGGGAAGAGCCCTTGGGGCACTGTGGCAGATTGATTTACCCCAAACACCCACTGCCATATTTCCACATGCTCTTTGAGATCACTATCTGTCCCCATCAAAAGTCTGAACCTATATTCTCTCCCCTCAAATCCAAGAGAGAAGTTGTGGCTCCAGCAAAGAACTGAATGCCTTGAAAGTGACGCCATGTAACTTTCAAGGGCAGGTCATGAAAGGCAATATGGCTTCATCTGGCTCCGGCTCTCAGGATGCTGGTCCTTGGAACCCGGCCACAATGCTCTGAGGAAGCCCAGGCCACATGGAAAGGCCACAGGCAGGTGTTCCAGCTAAAAGTTCCAGCTGCGGCCTCAGCCAATAGTCAGCATCAACTCAGGCGGCCCAGCTCTACCCCATCCTGCCTGCTTAACCCCCAGTGGAAAAAAGGTAAATGATCCACACGCCCCAACTTTGCCCAAACTGCAAATTTGTGAGCAAATGTGTTTGGGCTGTTTTAAACTAAGTTTCATTACATAGTCATAGTTACTAGAACAAGCACAAAAGTTCATTTCGCTCCCTAAGGAAACCAAGAGGTAAGTACTAGCACTCCCATTTTATAGCTGAGAAAATGGAGGCACAGCAGGGCCAAGATCTTGCCCTAGCTCACAGAGCTAGTAAACGAAGAAGCGGGAATGACATCCAGGTCTTGCAGACATCTCAATGCATGCTCACTCCCATCCCCCACTCCTGCCCTCCCATCTGGACCACAAAGCCCACCCACGGGGGTTGCTAGAGTTCAGCCATGTCCTCCAGCAATCAGGCCAGTGACGGTGGAGCCTGGCATTGGGCTCAGTCCCTCTCTGAGTGCAAACCCCTTCTCCGCTGAAGGGCAGCTGCTTTGGGAAGAAGGCCAAAGAAGAGGGTGTGAGCCAAGACCTGCTGTGCATGTCTGGATCCCAATTAACAGCCAAAAAAGTCCACTTCCCGTGCCAAGGGGACTGGAAGGAGGGAAGAGATGGAAACCCCTGTGCCGGCAGGTGGGCCACTGGGCGTGAGCTCCCCTGGGGAAGGTCCCAGATTAGACTTTGCAAGCTCAAGAAACCTCATTGCCATGAAACATACAGCACGATTTGGCCCCTACTTCAGGAAATTTGGGGGCAGACAGATGATGCAGCTACAGCCACAAAAGCAATGGAAGAAAAACTATACTCAGCTGCAGACACACATGTGCACACTCACATATGCACACATGTCCCACACAATTATCTGTATGCCCTGACACATGTACGTGCACACACATGCACAAACATATATACAATACAAAACGCACACATAGACTCACTCATACACACCGTGTACATATAGAATCCTATCTAATAAAGAGGGAATATGCTAATTGACTGTCCTGCCCTCAAAGATGGCGGCACCCAGAGCCAATAAGGAGGGAATATGCTAATTGACTGTCACACCCTCAAAGATGGTGGCACCCACAGCCACAAGATGGCAGCGCCCAGTCCCCTCAGCCCCCTAGCCCCCCAGGGCTGGCCCGAGGTGCAGGTAACCAGGGCCGGCTGAGGCTTGCACTGCTGGCAGTGGCAGCAGCAGAGGTGTGATGGGGCATTGCCTTCACCTGATGGCCAGGTTGCCTCCTGCTCCTGAGGGCTCCTGAACTGTGAGAGGGGGCAGGCTGGGCTGAGGGATCCCCCCTCCAGTGCATAAATTTTCATGCACCAGGCCTCTAGTGAATATGCATTTACATGCAATACCCATGAAGTATGACTATACAGGTACACAGAAGTTGAACACACCAGAGCACACATCAGCACTCATATTCACAGACATGAATATATTCCCACTTAGATGCATACACACACTGACACACATGCCCAATTTCCCATTGGCTCTTCCCAAGCAGATATTGGGGCCCATCAGTTTTTTGAGGACTTGCAGAGATAGTGCAAGAACTTTGGTTCCTGGAATCTGAGGAAAGGGGATAAATGGATGGATGAAAGAGGTTCAAGTGACCCTGCCTATTTTGAAGTTCAACATCAGCCAATTCCTCAGCCCCTTTAGATGCCTTTCTGATGTTGACCCTCACAGGTTCTTCAAACCTAATGACATCCTTCAAAGTGGGCTGCAGCCAGTTCCACCCATTGAAGTTTTAGGGGTGATGTCATGTCCCTTGGACTCTAGACTCTTGTATCCAACTCTCCACTATACCTCTACTTGGATGTTGACCTCCCACCACAAACTCAGAATATACCAAACTACCAAAACTGACTTAAAAGGAAATAAAAAGTCTTAATTGACCTATAACAAATAAATATTTAGTCAGTAATCAAAAACTTCTCACAAACAAAAGCCCAGAACCAGATGGCATCACTAATGGATTCTAACAAACATCTAAAGATGGATTAACACAAGCCCTTCACAAACCCTTCCAAAAAAACAGAAGAGGGGGAAACACTTGTCAATCATTCTAGGATGCCATTACCAAGAAAACTACAGACCAATATTCCTAATGAATACACTAGATACAGAAATCCTCCACAAATACTGGCAAGCCGAATTCAGCATCACATAAAAATGATTTAGACAGTTGTCCTCGGCATCGGAGGGGGGTTGGTTCCAGGGCCCCTAAGGATACCAGAATCCGTGAATGCTCAAGTTCCTTCTATAAAATGGTGTAGTAGCCCTAGCTGGTTTGGCTCAGTAGATAAAGCATCGGCCTGTGGACTGAAAAGTCCTGGGTTCGATTCTGGTCAAGGGCACATGCCTGGGTTGCAGGCTCACTCCCCAGTAGGGGGAGTGCAGGAGGTAGCTGATCAAGGATTCTCTCTCATCATTGATGTTTCTCTCTCTCTCTTTCTCTCCTCTCTGAAATCAATTAAATATATGTATATTTTTTAATTAAAATAAAAAATAAAATGGTGCAGTATTTGGATATGACCTAGATGCATCCTCCTGTATACTTTAAATCATCTCTAGAGTACTTATAATACCCAACACAATGGAAATGCTATGTAAGTAATGGTTATAGATTATTGTTTAGGGAATGATGACAAGAAAAAGGTCTGTACATGTTTAGTATAGACACAACCACTGTAGGCTTAACATAGTACAAGTCAGCAACAACATAACTTCCCTTTTTTCCAGTTATTTTCTATCCGAGATTGGTTGAATTCATGGATGTAGAACCCA
The DNA here is from genome assembly GCF_000412655.1 of Myotis brandtii. Taxonomy (NCBI): domain Eukaryota; kingdom Metazoa; phylum Chordata; class Mammalia; order Chiroptera; family Vespertilionidae; genus Myotis; species Myotis brandtii. Next base: position 98,471 of record NW_005360846.1, read on the forward strand.
TGGCTATGGAGGGCCGACGGCACACCATGGCCAAGACAGGATTTATCCCAGGAATGCAAGGTTGGCTACACACAACTATCAATCAATGTAATACACCATATGAATGGAATAAAGGACAAACAACACAATCATCTCAATTGATGCAGAAGACACAAGCCAGATCTCCCGCTCCTCAACACAAAACCCTGTCTCACTCTCAGTAAAAGCTGAACCCACCTAGTACCCATGAGGCCCTATGTAATCCGGCCCCATCAACTTCTTGTTCTCTTCTCCCTCCCTCCCTTCACTCTCTCCACACTAACCACAGGCTCCTTGCTGCTCCTCGAATCCACCAGGTACACTCCTGCCTCAGGGTCTTTACAGTTACTGTTTCCTCTGCCTGGAAAACTGTTCCCCTAAATGGCCACATAATTCACTCTTTCACCTCCTATAGGTCTTCATGCAACAACCACTTTCTCAGGGAGGCCTCTCTGGTTACACTACATAAAATTGCAGCCCTTGTCCTGGCCAGTGTAGTTCAATTGATTGAGAGTTGTCCCACGCACCAAGAGGTCACCTGTTCAATTCCCAGTCAGGGCACATGCCCACTTTGTGGGCTCCATCCTCAGTAGGGGGCATGCAGACATCTCTCTCATCGATGTCTCACTCTCCCTCTCACTTCTCTCTCTAAAAAAATCAATAAAAACGTATTTTTTAAAATGTGCAGCCCTCTTCCCACAACCCCACATACTCCCTATCTCCCTTCTCCTCAATGTTTTCTAAGCATTTATGATCATCCAGAACATTGTGAACTTTACTTCTGTATCTTTCCTGTTGTCTATCTCCCCCGACTAGAATGAAAGCTCCCTGAGAACATAGATATCTTAGTCTGTTTTATCCAGTGTTACATCCATAGCATTTAAACCAGCATGCCACTCTATAGGCACTCAATAACTATGTGTTGGATAAATAAATGATCGCACATAGCTAGTCACTCAACCGTTCACTCAGCAAGCAGTGACCACCCCTCCCATCCCAAGACGCCTGACATTATGTTTCAGGCTGGAGTTCTGAGAAAGATTAAAGCCACCCTGGGCCCTGCTGGGAGAGGGTGAAAGTATAAATGACCATGGACCAAGGAAGGCAATGCTGAGGGGCATGGAGGATGGGGAGAGGGTCAGGCCTACCAATCAGGGAAGGCTCCATGGAGAGATGGTGCTCAAGCTGGTCCTGGAAGGCCCGGAGTGGTCCGGGCATATGGAAAAGGGGTGGGGGCAACAGAGGGAGGCCCCAGATGCGGGAAGCCTGGGGCATGTCCTGGAAATCCAGAGGGGACCTGCACGGCCGGACGGCATGGGGATAAGGCTACTAAGATTGTCAGGAGAGTCTGTGAGGGGCTTTGAACTCCAGGATGAAGAGTTCGACTTGGTTCCAGAGGCACCAGGGAGCCATGCAAGGCTTCGGAGCAGGGAAGGTCCATGGTGCCGCTCTGGCAGAGTGGGAAGAACAGATCGTGGTGGGTGGGCAGGAAGGTGGCTCCCAAAACAGTCTTGGAGAAAGACAGGAAGACATGAGCCAGGAAAGGACAGAGGGGACCGAGAGAAGTGAGTAGGTTGGCAGTATTAGGGTTTTATAACCACTTTGGGGGAAGGAGCTGGAGCCTGAATCTCAAGTCAGAACTTCAGGTGGACTTCAGAGGTACAGCAGGACGGTGGCGGTGGGGGTCTGTCGGGAGGTCCAGAAGAAGCGCACGGCTTCCGCGAGGCTGGAGTTCCGGCCGTGGAGACTCAGCACCGCTGGGCATCGTGCCAGGGCCAAACACGAGCCACAGGCAGGAGCAGCTTCCCAGCGCTGGGAGACGCCTGCATCCTGGCCTCCTGCCTCCCTGCCCCTCAGCCCGCACCCGGCAGGCCTGGAGGAGAGCTTCTCCAGCCGGCTCTGTCCGCCAAGACGCAATGTCATTTCTAGATGAGCCCTCCAGCTCTGGAAGCGTGCCAGGCTGTGGGAGGGGGGACAGCTGTGTCCCCAAAATACAGCCAAGGAGCTGCCTCCCAGAGCCAACCAAGCAGAGGCAGAAGCAGAGCTGGCAGGGGGGCCACGGCCCCAGCCAAGGCAGGGACAGGCCTTTGCCGGGCCTCCATCTGCCTGGGCCTCAGCCCGCCTGCAAGGTCAGCCCATCGAGGTCCCACCGGCTGGAGATGATGGTCCCAGTCACTCTTCTGCTCCCTCAGCCAGAAAGCATTAAGGCATTTGTCGGCGCCAAGTGTATGCAGGCTGTTTCTCTCCCATGCAGGTGACAAAGGTCAGTGCAGCATGAAGGACAGACACTTTATAGTCTGCGGGGCTGAGTTTGGGTTTCGTCTGTTCTGTTCTTTGTGTTGCTGTCTCTGGGCCTCAGTTTTCCAATCTGTCAAGTGCACATGAATGAGAAAAAGCCTTCCCCGTGAAGGTGTCATAAAGACCAAATAAGAGCAGAGGGAGAGAAGCATGCTAACTGGACTTGTCTGCTCTCCAGGAATCTCAGCAGAAGCCCAACCAGAGCTAAGGACTCAGGTGAGAAGCTCCGCACCTTACAAGAGGCGCCGGACACACCCTCAGGGTTTAGAGAGAGAAATGGAGCTGTCCCGTGTGGCCCCGGCTTGTATAGAAGGCTGGAGACTTGGGCTGGGAGCGTCTATTTGAAGCGTGAGAAAGCTGAGTGAGGGGCCTTGGCGACACTCACAGACAGGGCAGTGCCCACCAGGAAGGAGGCTGGCCTCTCTTTCTGGCTGGACGCCAGGGAAATGCTGACCCTTTCGCACCAGGACCACCCAGGAGCATCCACAGAGGGCATCCTCAGGGCATCTTGAAGCATGTCAGCTGGCACTGGGAGGCTGAGGACAGCAGTGCCAGAGGGAGCAGCCTGCAGTGTGGGGTGAGGAGAGAGGGCAGGGGTGGGGGCAGCTGCACTTTCTGAGTTCATCCAGGGGGTTAAACAGACACAAGAGAGGAGACAGGCTTGAGGCTCACGAGAGAAGCCCCACAGGGTGCCTGTTGGGACACGGGGTCTGGCAGGAAGGTTGGAAAGGCACCACCTGACGAGGGGCAGAGGGGGAAGCGAGAGGCCGGCGGTGACTGTGTCGGCTGCATCAGGGAGCCGCACAATGCTGCAGCCAGGGCCCGGGTCCCAAACACCTAACGACGTGGCCCAAAGCGAGGCATCAGCCAGCTTCTGGGCACCCGCCCGTGGAGGCCACGCACAGTCAGCAAAACAGCTCAGCTCCCATTTGGGGT
>NW_005360846.1:101758-127293 GCF_000412655.1 Myotis brandtii
CCCTCCACCCCACCCCCCACCTGCCCAGCCCTGGAGGGGTCAGGACCCTGGGGAAGGGGCGGTGTTGGGGACAAGGGACAGAGATAGGACAAGAGAGCAGAGCTGCCTGGAGCTCCCCTCCTTCCCCCAATGCCATCGGGGCCTGGATAGAAGCTTTATTGGGAAGTAGAACCCAAGTTTTGATTTAAACGGGACTAGCTTTTTAGCCCATGAGTGTGACTGGAAAAGCTGTGAGATCTGGTGGCAGTGAGATCTCCAAACTGCTGGCAGGAGAACAGGAAAGCTGTTACTGATTTGCTGTCTTTGTTTTCCTTTTCTCTTTTTTTATTTTTCTTTTGAGTCCAGTCTGCTCAGTGAACCCCGCACACACGTGCAGGGGCCTCCGTGTCCATGGGGTGGGTCTCACAGCCTTGGGACCAGGGACCGGGAGGCGCTCAAGCCTGTCAGCCGGGGCGAGGCTGCAGCCATGTTCCCAGAGTCGGCGCCCTTCCCACCAGGTGGGTCCGTCAGGGCTGGCGCTTTGGGGGCAGGGACACCGCTGCACACACATACGTGTGTATGTGGCTACAGCCCCACCCGTGCGCCGCGGTGCCTGATGGGACCCACACATGCACTGAGCCCAAGTGGGAAGTGAACTGAGAGCAGACAGAGAGTAGGAGGTGGCCTTTGATTTGGGTCTTGCAGAAGGAGAAGGATCTCCAGGTGCACAGAAGAGAATGGTGCCCCTGGCGGCGGCGCGGACATGGCCAAGGCTGGGAGGCGTGAGCACCTGTCACTGGTATAGCGTGTGAGGCGCACGTGTGGGTCATGGATCTGGAAACGCGATAGTATCACAAGGGTCACCTATAAAGCAGGGTCTGCACTGTCTATGGCCAAGCTGGGCCTGACTGTCCTCCTCTGTAACCTGGAAGGAATCACACTATTTCTTCACATCCTAGGAGCAAGGGAGTCTCGTTATCTCCAATCAAAGCATTAGCCAGGAGCTCAGAGAACACACTTTCGAGTCTGAAAGGCTTAGGCTCAAATCCCAGTTCTTCCCCCTTCCTAGCTGGGTAACTCTTGGTAAGCGTCAGTTTACTCATCTGTAAAATGGGAATAACAAGTTCCACCCGGAAGAACTGATACACCTGATGCACGTAAAGACCTGGCACAGTGTGAACCTTTATCAGGCAGGAGTTCCCATCGCACCCCATCTCACCCCGCCTCCGATGGGGCCCTCACTTACATAGGAGGCCAGGAGAGTGGTCGGGGCCAGGATGAGAGCCAGGTAGAGGCAGACGGCGGCAGCGAACAGGCTGGAGGCACAGATGAGGGGCTCAGCCCGCGGGTTGACTTTCTTGTACCTCCTTGAAGCCTCTGCTCCCAGGACGACCCCAATGATGCCAGTCACAATGGTCAGTGCCCCAAAAATCAGGCTGATGGGAAAGCACAGGAAGGGATTGGTCAGTGGGTGGGTGCAGCCACCTGCCGCTGTGCATGATCTGGAACCCAAAAGAAATGTGGCCGTGGGCCCCTTTCCCTCCCTCCTCACAGCGCTCTCAGGTCCTTGGGAACCTAAGCAGGAACCCAGGTACTCCACCTTTCCTGCCTCATTCTGGGGATGCCACTGGCCATGAGGTGATCTGCCCAGCACCCCAGTTCCCAGGCTTCCTCAACCCCAGTAACCTTCTCCATCCTCTCACCACCCAAAACTATCCCACTCAGAATTCTCAATTCTCTGGTGCCAATCTTGCCCCAACCTCCTCACCTTCTACCCCCAATGGAATGGAGGCAAGTGAACATTTATCTCCTGAGTTCCTATGATCCTCAGCCCTGGTCTAGACATTCTGCACACCCTCCCTCCTTGAATCCCACCTTCCACTCTGTCCTTGAGCACCTCTCAAGTAGCCCCCTCCTAACTTCACTACCTTTCCCGCCTACGCCGGGGCCTACTTCACGCACTTGGCCCCTCTTGTACCTCCCTCCTGTGGAAACCTGTGCCCCCAAATCAATTTCCATACAGGTCCCTGGAGGGTGCTTTCAGGAACACAGATCTGACTGTCGCCCTGCCCACCCCCAGCCTAAAGTTCTCCACCAGCTCTCAAACATCACCAGACTTGGTGCCAACTCCTGGCACACATGGCCCTTCATGATCTGACCCTGGCTGACCTCAACCCCAGCCTCCAGCTCCATCCTCCTCTGCCTCCAGAAGTGGGAACTTGTTATCGTTCCCACTTCATCCTTTTATTCCTCCATCTGGACACACTTCACTCGTTTTTGCACCTACTGAACTCTTACTCATCCTTCAAGACCCATCACAATTATCTCCTCTTTGGAAATGCCTTCCCCTGGCCCTTGGCTGATTCCTTTACTCCCTTCGGTTACCATCGCACTTCTGTGTCTCTGTCATCAAGGTATCACCTGTGAATTCCAGGAGAACAGAGACCAGGTTTGGTTTGCTTTCTTGACTGTGATGGGAGCATAGAGCCTGGACCACAAGAGATATATGCTGAGCAGATGAGCTCATTGAACCTTCCCAGAATTCCCAGGTGGACAGATGAGGAAAGTTAGACTGAAAAAGGTTAAGGTCAAGATTACCCAGCTAATAAATGACAGAGGCAGGATTTGAACATACATCTTCATCTTCTAGTCCATCCTGCTCTCCCAAGCCTCCTATTAAAGAAGCTCAAAGGGATACCAAGACTGACCAACATGAATTCTTGAAAACACAAATGTAGCCAGGACCTTTCCAGCCCCCAAGTGGCTCCCTGTTGTCCTCGGGGCAAGCTCTCGGCCAGTACTGCAGGACTGGCCCCCGCACACCTGTGTGACCTCCCCTCTCTTCTCTCTCCCTCCCTCTACACAAATGACTGGGAATTCTCTAAACTCGCCCTAAGCTTTCTAGCTTCCCTGCCTTGGCCCACACTCTTCTCTTGGCCTTGAGTAGCATTACCCCCCACCCAACTTCTCTACCTGGCCAGACCCAGACATTTCCAGAAGTTCATGGAATGTCCCGCTGCCCTGCCATTACCTTCGTGATGGCTCCCACAAGATGAAAGAACATGAGAGATGCAAGACTATGGTTACTGACAAATTGAGTGTCGCAAGAACCTCCTCTCCTCTAAACAACTTCTGTAAAATGTCCATTCCACAGGCTGCGGACTGAGGGGTCTGTTCCTCTGCCCCACCCCCTCGGTTTATAGAAGAAAGTATAGAGCCCAGAGTGGGCAGGCACCTGCCTGAGGTCGCACAGCCCCTGCTGACCTCCACACAGCCAGGGCTTCCTAAAAATAAAGGAGCTCAAAGGGATACCGAGACTGACCAACGTGAATTCTAGAAAACACAAATGTAACCAGGACCTTTCCAGCCCCCAAGTGGCTCCCTGTTGTCCTCGGGGCAAGCTCTCGCAGTACTGCAGGACTGGCCCCCACACACCTGTGTGACCTCCCCTCTCTTCTCTCTCCCTCCCTCTACACAAATGACTGGGAATTCTCTAAACTCGCCCTAAGCTTTCTAGCTTCCCTGCCTTGGCCCACACTCTTCTCTTGGCCTTGAGTAGCATTACCCCCCACCCAACTTCTCTACCTGGCCAGACCCAGACATTTCCAGAAGTTCATGGAATGTCCCGCTGCCCTGCCATTACCTTCGTGATGGCTCCCACAAGATGAAAGAACATGAGAGATGCAAGACTATGGTTACTGACAAATTGAGTGTCACAAGAAACTCCTCTCCTCTAAACAACTTCTGTAAAATGCCATTCCACAGGCTGAGGACTGGTGGGTCTGTTCCTCTGCCCCACCCCCTCGGTTTACAGAAGGAAGTATAGAGCCCAGAGTGGGCAGGCACCTGCCTCAGGTCACACAGCCCCTGCTGACCTCCACACAGCCAGGGCTTCCTGGCCCTCTGCCGACCGAAGCACGTGGGTCCTTAGGCAGCTTAAAGGTGCTCACAGAACCCTCCCACCCTTCCACGCTGTGCAAGGCTCCGGCTCAGCCCAGTCAAGTGACCCTGAATCCGGATAAATGCGATCTGCCTCTGAGTCCTAGTCTGAGCCTGCGTTGGCAGATTTTTGAGACCAAGATTGATTGGTCTTAGGGTTGACTATTCAGACAGGCTGTGTAGACAGGGGAGACCCCTAAGCAGAGGGTGTGGCTAGAGGACACACCAAGCCCCTCTATAAGGCCTTCCCAGAATCAGGCTCTCAGAGCCAAGAGTGGGGGGGGGGGTCCTTAAAGGCCTGCAAGTTCTATGCTGATTCTCTGCACAATGGTCCTGACAAGCAGCTGTCCAGCTTCTACTAACATACCTCCAGGGGTGGGACGCTCACTACCCCCATGCAGCCTTTCCACCTGGCCAGCTCTGAGTGTTGGAAGTTTTCCCTCTGGCTGAGCTAGAGTCCTGTGTCCTGCAGCTTTCTGACCTCACCCACCCTCACCCTAAGGCTTATCCTAACCACAGAGGGCATATTAATAGACTAGAGGCCCGATGCACAAAAATTTGTGCACTCGGGGGTCCCTCAGCCCAGCCTATGCCCTCTCGCAGTCTGGGACCCCTCAGGGGATGTCCACCTGCTGGCTTAGGCCTGCTCCCCAGGGGATGGGGCCTAAGCTGGCAGTCAGACATCCCTCTGGAAGCCCAGGAGCCCTCAGGGGATGTCTACTTGCCAGCGGGGAGCAGGCCCTAAGCTTCAGTTGGACATCCTTAGTGCTGCTGAGGAGGCAGGAGAGGCTCCCGCCATCACTGCTGTGCTGGCAGCCGTCAGCCTGGCTTGTGGCTCATTACCTTCGTGATGGCTCCCACAAGATGAAAGAACATGAGAGATGCAAGACTATGGTTACTGACAAATTGAGTGTCACAAGAAACTCCTCTCCTCTAAACAACTTCTGTAAAATGCCATTCCACAGGCTGAGGACTGGTGGGTCTGTTCCTCTGCCCCACCCCCTCGGTTTACAGAAGGAAGTATAGAGCCCAGAGTGGGCAGGCACCTGCCTCAGGTCACACAGCCCCTGCTGACCTCCACACAGCCAGGGCTTCCTGGCCCTCTGCCGACCGAAGCACGTGGGTCCTTAGGCAGCTTAAAGGTGCTCACTGAACCCTCCCACCCTTCCACGCTGTGCAAGGCTCCGGCTCAGCCCAGTCAAGTGACCCTGAATCCGGATAAATGCGATCTGCCTCTGAGTCCTAGTCTGAGCCTGCGTTGGCAGATTTTTGAGACCAAGATTGATTGGTCTTAGGGTTGACTATTCAGACAGGCTGTGTAGACAGGGGAGACCCCTAAGCAGAGGGTGTAGCCAGAGGACATATCCAGCCACCAAGACCCTCTATAAGGCCTTCCCAGAATCAGGCTCTCAGAGCCAAGAGTGGGGGGGGGGGTCCTTAAAGGCCTGCAAGTTCTATGCTGATTCTCTGCACAATGGTCCTGGCAAGCAGCTGTCCAGCTTCTACTTACATACCCCCAGGGGTGGGAAGCTCACTACCCCCATGCAGCCCCTTCCATCTGGCCAGCTCTGAGTGTTGGAAGTTTTCCCTCTGGCCGAGCTAGAGTCCTGTGTCCTGCAGCTTTCTGCCCTCACCCACCCTCGCCCTAAGGCTTATCCTAATCACAGAGGGCATATTAATAGATGGAGTCTGTGCAGAACTTCAACACCAGGACCTTCTACCCACTCTGTGATAGGCTGTATAAGAAATTCAGCACCAGGACCTTCTACCCACTCTGTGATAGGCTGTATAGACTGTATAATGGCCCCCAAAGATGTCCACATCCTATTTTCTGGAACCTGTGAATGTTACCTCACATGACAAGATGTGATTGCACGAAGGATCTTGAGGAGAGATTATCCTCCATTAGTTAGTGGACCCTAAGTGCAACCACACGTGTCCTTATAAGAAGGAAGCAGAGGGAGATTGGAGACAGAAGAGGAGAAGCCATGTGTCTGCAGATGTGGAACCTGGAGTGATGCAGCCACAGACCAAGGAATGCCGACAGCCACCAGGAGTTGGAAGAGACAAGAACGGTTTCTCCCACAGCGCCTCCGGAGGGATTGTGGCCCCGCTGAACTTGATCTTAGCCCCGTGAAACCATGTTGGACTGCTGACCTCCAGAACTAGGAGAACATAAATGTCTGTTTCTTTAAGCTACCAAGTTTGCAGTAATTTGTTACACCAGCCCCAGGACACTAACAGAAACTTCCATGTCAGTTTCTCACACAGGTCCTATGACGGGGCTGAGACAGAAGAGGCAGAAGCTGAGAAAAGGGGAAGTAAGCTGCCCAGGGAATGCACAGCCAGTTAATGCTTGAGGTGGAACCGAGTACTGCTTTTCCCCACTTTTTGAAGCTGTTGGGGGCTGTGAGGACTCAGTCTTTGCCTCCGGGGAGATAACAAGCTCCAAGACAAACATGGCAGCCTGGTTGGATGCATCCATTGATTCACTCACGGGTGCTTTCCCTGAGCACCCACGGGGTGAGTGCCAGGAAGCTGCTCCCAGCTAAGTGGAGAGACGTTCAGGTCAATTAACAGTAACAGGCAGTCTCCAGAGGCAACAGGATGTGGAGCTTAAGAGCACCAGCTTTGGAGTCAGATGGGTTTGAATTCTGGCTCTGTTACCTGTTAGTGGTGTGACCTCAGACAAGTCACTTACCCTCCCCGATCTTCCAACGCCTCATTTGTCATACAGGAATAATAGGGTTAATTATTATAAAACCTCAGATGGTTTTTCATGTAGAATGCATAGCTTAGGGCCTGAAGTAAAGTGAAAGCCTAAGAAGTAACAATGAGAGAAGGGAGGGGAGCTATGGGCAGAGGGCATAGCTTGAGCAAAGGCACCAACAAGTGAGAGGGCATGGGCCAGTCTGGCAATGACAGGGAGCTCTCCCTCTGGCCATCTGGGAGTGAGGAAGAGGCAAGAGAGGGGGCCAGCAGAGAACTGGTGTCACTAAAGCCTCAGGGAGCACAGAGCTCCGGGAAGAGCTCAGAGCCCTCAGGACTCTGAAGGGCCCATGGGGCAGGGGCAGAGAGAAGGAGGGACTGAAAAGCATCCATTAGAAGGAGGAGAAACTAGGATTAAGGGTGTCAAGGAGGTGGAGAAAGCAAGTAGGAGAGGACCGATATGTGCTCTCTCAATCAGGAGTCACGGAGTCCTTGGAGAAGAGGGTGAGGAGGGCAGAGAGCGAGGCGGACATTCCCTGAGGGCTTTTGTTCTCCGCTCCTCCCCACCCTCCCAGCAGCTCTCCCGGATTCTCAGAGCCCCAGATGAGGTAAAGAACAAATGAATGCATGGGACATCCCTAAGCCAGGTGAGTAAGGAGGCCTCCCAGTGCCTTGGTTTGCCATCTGTAAAATGGGATGACCTCATACTATGGGTCCCTTCAAAGGAAACTTGCCTAAGAGTCCCATCATTCTCACTCCCACCCCAAGTGCCTTCTGGACCTCCACAGCAGTCCAAGAGTGGGGAGCCAGGGACTGGGGTCCAGGGAGGACAAGGGAGCCGCCTCAGGACACCCAGGGTGGCTGGGGCTCAGCCAGAGCCAGACCAGCCTCCTGCTGCCAGCTGGCTCCCGAGCTCTGGGGTCTTCGCCGAGCACCATGTGCCCAGACAGAGTTTGGGGGCTTGGAACCACCTGACACTTCTCCACCAAGAGCCCCCTAACCTGGGCCAGGTGCCCAGGGCTCCCAGAGGCCTCACCTGTCCTCGCTGTCACACGGCTGCTGGAAGCAGGGAGGCTTCAGCCCGTGCACCACGCGAGCCTCAAACAGAAACTTGGGGGCCCAGAAGCCCACAGCTCCAGTCACAAAGGCCATGGCTGTCACTCCAAGGGTCGACCACACAAAACTCCAGCTGCAAGAGAAAGCACCCTGGCTGAAGCAGGGAGAGGGCTGGGGCTGCAGGGGGCGTCCGCTTCTGTTCGTTCCCCTTCTCCCAGCATCTGGGCACTCAGGTGGGCTCCGCTTCCTACCCAGCATCCCCTGAGGCCCCTGCAGGTCCCACCTCCACGCCTGTGCTCAGGCTTTGCCCTCCTCCCTCCCCTGGGACCAGCTCTCCCCAGCCTGAAAGGCCCACATCCAACACCACACTCTCCAGAAGCCCCCCTGCTGCCCCCACCTTCCTCCGGGCGCCCTCCCTCGGCCTCATGGCTCTGTAACAAACAGCTGGGTCCAGGTCGTGCCCCACATTTGGGTAAATCATGAGGCCTGGGAGTGCAGTTGCCTCCTGTCTGCCTCCCCGACCATGCCTGGAATTGAGGCGAGGTGCACTCCCAGGAGGCTCAGAGAGGCAAGTGATTACCTCCCACCATCCCCCCAGCTGCCCTGAGAAGCAGGGGAGGCTGGAGAATTAAGTCCGTTGAATAAATGAGGGAAGTGAGGCTCCAAGCCTCAGGTCACTTAGGGCTAAAGCAGTAGCAGAGCCAAGGCTGGAGCTCATGCTACCCTCTCCCCTCTCCCTCCCAGCCCATATTCTGTCACGTGGCTAGGGGGAGGGGGCCTCCAAGCGAGGGAGGGGCATCTCGGTTGGTGAGTGGGAGCTCAGAGGAGAAAGAAAGGGCTGTGAACTTGGACAGTCACAGAGGGCTCCCTGGAGGCAGAGAGGGGGAGTCAGGGATTCTGGGGACAAGCAGGAAGGAGCAGGAACACTCACTTTCTCCCCAGGTATCTGACATCCTCACACCAGCTGCTCCTCAGGTCCCTCACCTCCCTCTGCTTCTCCGCTGCTCCCCGAGGCGGGTCTGGAACCAGCGTGATCAGCAGGATCAAGGCCACAGCTTCCAGGCAGGGCATGATCTAGGGACAGGAGGACCCGGGAAGCTCAGTGCCACATGCCCCTGAGGCCCAGAGATGTTAGGGTGACTCAGCTCTGTGGTCCAGGCTCTTGGGTGCTCTGTGCCCTGGGGGTGGTGGGAGAAGGGCTCAGTTCCTGGGTGCTGGTTATACAGAGCCTAACCATTTCTCACCCCATCACCCCCCGCACTCCCGCCCCCCATGACAGCAAGGTGTCCTTGGGGTTGCTTTAATACCTGTGGGTCCAGTGCAAACACTGCTCTTTTGGATCAATGAGCCTGACATGACTGAGAACCGGAGCCCTGGCTATTGTGTCCTGCTGCCCCCATCACTGCCCCTCCCCCTCCATCTGCCACGCCAGCCCTGCCCTAGTACTTTCCATCTCATCTCCTTAATCTCGAGAGTTCCTAAGCAGCATCTACTCCCTCGTCTTACAAATAGGCAAAGTGAGGCTCCTAAGAGGGAGGTGGTTTGCTTCCGGTCACACAGCTAGCAACCTGAGCAGCCAGGACTTGAACCCAGGGCCATGGCTTCCACAGCCCACATTCCATAGGAGGCCCAACTGTCCCAGCTGCTGATACTGATCACCCCCCATGACGCCGGGTACGGTGCCAAGGGGCGAAGGCCACTGGAGGCTGGAAAGTCCCCTCGGCCCAGGGGGAAAGCTGAGGGAAGAAACAGGAGCTGGACTCACCCGCAGGGCCCAACGCCAGTTCCCAGTCAGCGCCTTCACAGCTGACCCCAGCACATAGCCCAGGCCACTGCAAAAGAGGGGCCGTGAGGGCGCCACGCCAGCCTGAGCCCGGGCGCTCCCACCCCAGGGAGCCGGCCCCCTGCAGCTCTGGCCCTTTCACTGGGAAAAGTGAGCCACGTGAGGCCCAGATGTCCACTGCCCTTGGTCAGGTCACCAGGGACCTCTGGCTCCTCGCCCATCCCAGCACCACTGTCCAGTCTCTCTATACGAGGACCCCCTCCCTCGCGCGAGGCCCAGCTCTGCCTGAGTCAGGCGATAGCAGGAAACCCGGGTCAGAGCGCTTGGGGCCTAACTGTAAGTTCCACTCTGTCCTGCCCCGCTGTGGGGTACACTGCAGCCCTGGTGCACTTCTCTGCCTCCCCTCTCAGAGCCACCCCTCTCTGAGCAGGCCCACCTCCAAGCTGCTCTTGCTCACCCTTCGGAAGTGCACTAGCGTGTCGGGAGCACCTTTACTCTCGCTAAACCTCTCCACAGCCCACCAGCGTATTGTCCCCATTCACAGATGAGGAGCTGAGGCTCAGAGAGGGAAGGTGACCCGGTGAGAAAGGGGTAGAGTCGGATGGATCTTCCCCCAACCCGGCCCCTGCTCTGACTCTGTTGGGCCTCAGTTTGCCACCCCAGGAAGTGGGTCCAGGGTGCTACTAACCTTCCAACAGGAATAAAGATGTAGAAGATAGCCAGTACCCGGGTCCGCTGGTCCTTCACAAAGAGGTCGGCCAGGATGGTGGGTGCGATGGTGGAGTAGCTGGCGGTGCCAATGCCCACCACTCCCCGGGACAGGAAGAAGAGCCAGGAGTACTGGGCGGGCAGGCACGAGAACACGGTGCGATCCAGAAATCGCCACAGGCAAGGGACTCAAGGGTTTGTCAGAGGGGCGAGGGCACTTGGAGACACGTGCCCCCAGGAGAGGAAGAGGGGATCCAGCTGCAGGCACCTCGCTATCCTCCCAGCCCAGGTTCCCCAAATCACACGGGTGTCCCCTGCTGGCGCCTGCGGCTGCTGCCTGCCCTGAGCCCCAAGGAGCCCTTGCTCACTAGGCCAGTTCCCCCAAACTGTAAGCTGGTATTACACCACCAAAAAACGCACAGCGGGCAGAAATGAAGCCACAGCAGCAGCGGGAAGTGCAAGAGAGGAAGGCCCCTGTTAAGAAAGCCTAACGGGCTCCTCTCTCGGCCCTGGAAGCCTGAAGCAGCCCCACCCAGCTCTGATGGGGCTGGGTCAGGGAGGAAGGGGGCGCGTTCCCTGGGGTCTGTGCAGGGGTGAGAGCACCTACCTGGGGGGGGATGAAGGAGCTGGAGAGGCCTGCTCCTGACCAGAGGAGGATCCCAAAGCTCAGCGTGGCTTTGCGGCTGTGTCGGTCGCCCAGGTAGCCAAACACGGGTGCCGACAGCAGCAGGCAGCCGGTGAAGACTGGAGGAGACAGGCAAGGGCAGCATGCATCTCCCCACAAAGGGGCAGGCAGGTGGGCCCAGCAGACCCACAGAAGGGCACCTTAGCAGCAGGTCAAGGCCCAAAGGAGGAAAGAAGAAGGTGAACCCTCAATCCCCTCCTAGCACATAACCCATTGCCCAGAGTCAGGGGCTGGACCCGGCGCAGAGGCTCAAATCCCAGCGGGGCTCTTTGCTCACTGTGCGGCCCTCTTTGCTCACTGTGCGGCCGTGGGTTACTAGCTCCACCTCTCTGACCAGCACCCCAGCACCCCCCACCCCCGGGAGCTCCTCCAAGGCTGTGAGATAGAAGTGAACACGGAGCCTGGCGTGGAGCTGACAGTGTTCGGTGCCCACCAGTGCCCTAGCTTTGCCAGAACTCGTGCCCTCTGTGAGCCTGATCTGGTTCTGCGCCTGCTGGGGGTGAGGGGTGGCAGAAGGGATGCTGATGTGCCTGGGCCCTCTTGGAGCAGATGAGTACAGTTTAGAATGAGCACAGTGGTTCCTGGAGGCTGGAACTGCGTTGGTTTTCCTAAGTAGGTAAAACATTCCCCTGACAAGTGAGTTGTGTTTATACCGTTATTTAAAGTAAACCCTTAAGAACTGGCGGCTGTATTAATGAATACGTTTGCTATTCTGTGAAGGCAGAGAAACTGCCACGTGAATAGATACCCTCGCTGGTTCTGTTCCTTAAATAACTCACCTCCACCCTCCTTGGAGGACGTGACCACTGCCTCTGAGAGCCTGCAGGTGGGAGGGGAAGGTCTGGACCCTCCCCACCCAGTCCCACCATCCAAGGGCCTTAGGGTTTGGAGGGCCCCGCCCACTGCCTGGGTCTCCATTCATTGAGCACATATGATTGACATTTCCTGAGTCCAAAGAATGTCCAGATTCCTCCCGGCTCAGGTTCCAGCCCCTCCCACTCCAGTATTGGGTTAAGCCGCCTGCCATTGCAGAAATTAGGCCAGTTTTGACCTACAAAAACGAGAATTTAATATGGTTTGACCTAATACTCCACCGAGAATGGTCTTTGGTGTCAATGGCATTTATAATTTCAATAGCTACTGCCAAAATAGGCCTCCAAAAAGGCTGCATCGATTTACGCTTGCATAGAATCATATGCCAGCACCCTTGTGACACCTGATAGGATCAATCACTTTGTTATTGTTCATCTAATGGTTGAAAAACAAATGGTGTCTCGCTGATGTTTTAATCTGCGTGCTATTCCCAGTGAAGCTCAGCATCCGCTGCCCATTTTTCCTCTGGGCTCTTTGTTGTGTGGAAATAATTTCTCCCAGTCAAAGATTTAAAATGCAAGATCTGAGACTAAACTACCGGGGCTCCTCCTGATGCCACCACTTCCTAGCTCTGTGAGCTTGGGCACATTCCTTAACTCTCCTGTTCCCCTCTCCCCTACACAAGGACAGTAAGAGTACTTGTAAGATTAAATAAAATAAGGCACATAAAAGGCAGTGGCTGGCTTTATATAAATGCCTAATAAATGTTACCTGTTATTACTTATTGCAACTGGCTTTATATAAATGCCTAATAGCCAAAACTGGTTTGGCTCAGTGGATAGAGCGTCGGCCTGCGGACTCAAGGGTCCCGGGTTCGATTGCGGTCAAGGGCATGTACCTGGGTTGCGGGCACATCCCCAGTGGGAGATGTGTAGGAGGCAGCTGATCGATGTTTCTCTCTCATCGATGTTTCTAACTCTCTATCTCTCTCCCTTCCTCTCTGTAAAAAATCAATAAAATATATTTTTTAAAAAATGCCTAATAAATGTTACCTGTTATTACTTATTGCATTTTTAGTTTCAATCACCATCATGTAGGAGAGCTTAGCTTTGATGTAGTCAAATTCGTAATCTTCCTCTAGGGAAGTTGTCTTGTGTCCTGTTAACACCTATCTTTTTTACCCAAAGGATATAAAAATATTTCCCTAAATCTAATGCTTTTATGAGATTTGGGGCAGGGAGGCTTCACAGCACGTAAACACCTTAATTAAACCCGCAGATGCCCTGGGGTGGAGAGACCTGCCCCTCAGGGGAAGGCAGGCACTCCTTCTTTCCTTTCTGGCATCTCCCAGTTCAAATAATTTCTGTGACAAGGTGGGAGTGAGTCACCAAGGACCACCAGGTTAAGAGGACTCTACAGGCAGCTGCCTGGATTTGAATCCCAGCTCTGTGTGGCCTTCAGCAAGCTCCATAGCCACTCTGTGCCTCAGGTTTGCATTTGTAAAATGAGCATAATAATAATACCTGCCTCGTGGGATTGTTTTGAAGATTAAATGAGTTAATATTATAAAGCACTTAGAATAGTGCCTGGGCCCTAGCCGGTTTGGCTCAGTAGATAGAGCGTTGGCCTGTGGACTGAAGGGTCCCAGGTTCGATTCATGTCAAGGACATGCACCTCGGTTGCAGGTTCCCTGGCCCTGGTCGGGGTGCATGCAGGAGGCAGCCAATCGATGTGTCTCTTTCACATTGATGTTTCTCTCTGTCTCTCCCTCTCCCTTCCACTCTCTCTAAAAATCAATAGATTCAAATCCTCAGATGAAGATTAACAAAACAAAACAAAACAAAAAGAAAAGAAAAGAATAGTGCCTGACACAGGGTAAAGCCACATCAATGTTCCTTTTTAATATTATTAATCAATTAACTCCAGAAGTTTCTCTGTCCAACTGGGAGGCAGGGGGTCTGAGCACTGATCCTCCCTTCCCTCTACCCGACTCTTACAGCTTGACCAAGCCCTCTCTTAGTGGTTTCCTTCATGCTGCAGCCCTGTGGACAGACAGCAGGGTGAGTCTTTGGGCCACTGCATGGTGATTGGAAAGGTAAAAATACTCACCTGAGGTCACTGGAGACACGCTTGGCCATCAGGCCTCCAGTCCCACTGCCCTCTCCATCCATCCATACACCTTTTGGGGCTGTTTCTACAGAGGTGACCCTGCCCTTCACCCACTCCCAAACACACGCTCACATATCCACATCTGCACGTTCTCTCTCTCTCTCTCTCTCTCTCTCTCTCTCTCTTCTTCTCCCTCCCTCCCTCTCTCTTTTTCATACACACACACACACACACACACTGTTTCCTCCACAGCATCTCCCTTATCAGGGGCCTTGTAGTAATGATCCTATTCACCATGTTAAGAACCAGACAAGGGAAATGTTGACTCAACTACCATTATCTGTTTAATCTAGAAGTTTGAGGGCATTGAGCGGAGATGATCTCGCTTTAGCTACAATTATGAAGGAATTGAGGCAGGAGCAACTGGGAGAGCCATGGTCTGAAGCAGGGCTCTGTTCACGCTTCTGCTTGGTGCCTCTTAGAGAAGTTTATAGAATTGTGCACCCCTCCACTTGCTTTTCGCTGACATTTAAAACACGTTCATCGTAAGTGTAAATAGTTGCAAAGGATGTGATTTCCAGCATTATCGTATTTTTTAACTATATTTTCATCCAAATCCTCAAGTCTGCAGATCGAGTTCATTCAGTTTATGAGAAATGCCTGCCCGAGAGTCTAATGAACAAAACCAGACCTATTTGCCAAACCAACAGGACAAATCAGACTGGTTGTCTGTAAGAAAGACGTTAAAATGTTGGCTTCACTTTTTATTGAAATAAATGTGCCGACACCCATCCCTGAGACAACCTTCTCACTTCTGAATTCTAAATCATAGATAAATAGCAGACTGTCACACCAGCGAGACAGCGAGATGAGGCTTGGCGTCTTGCCATGGATCTGTGGCCTGGAGACAACATCCCCAGGGGACCCTATTGACTGCTCTGCTCCCAGCCCCTCCCCAGACGAAGCCATGCACCCCTGAGGAAAGGGGGAGAGGTGTGGAGGGTGGGTGATTGGAGGGGAGAGAGGAGAGAGCCCGAGGCTGCTCTCAGGCAGGTCCACTGTAGGAGAGACAGCTACAGGCTTAAGGATCTATAACTGATTTTCTCAAGGCGCTGCTCCGGCAGCTCCTGGAAAATTTTTATGTCTCCCCGTACCCCAGTTTGAGAGCCTTGTTCTAAAATGCTGAGATGGTGGACTGTTAGGAGGAGGAACCACGCATGTGCTGGTTACTGGCCGGGTGTATTCACACATGTGTGTCCTATGTTATGACAGTGTGTGCACACATTTGGGGGGTGCATGTGCAGGCACGCATGACCCCAACTGCCCCCTCCTTGGAATAGGACGCGTGGCTGCTCCCTGATGCTGGACTGCAGGCGCCTGTGGGCCCAGACCCTCTCTGAGGCCGTGTGTGGGGGTGGGGGTCTTTGTCTGTCTGTCTATCTGTCTGTGTGTCCTGGTGACCAAATTTTTCAGGTCCATAAGAGGAAAGCAGGCGTCAGGAGTTCTCAACCCCTGCCAGGCTCCAGTACCCAGCTGAGCTGAAGCAACATGAAGCGTGAGTGACCACCTCCACAGCCACGATCGGGAGCCTGGGAGCCCTTCCCAGCCCCACGCCCCTGCTCTTTCGGCAGCACCACACTCAGACCCGAGGGGCTGGCTGTTCAAGCAGGAGTCTCCCCTGCTACCGGGCTGTCCCTCTCACCCACCGCATCTGCAGTGCCCTCCTCTGCCGGGGACTGAGCTATTGCTGGGCACAGAGCAGGACCTGCCAGAGAACCCCAGCCCGGCCTGAGCCCCGGCCTCAGCCCAGGACCAGGACTCCCTCCTTACCCGTCTGAAGCAAACCAGCACTGCTGTCACTGATCCGGAAAAACTTCTGTACATCCAGCAGCACTCCTGCGGACAGACGGACAGACAGACAGCGCTCAGGAAATGGGAAGTAGCCCACGGGCCTCTACAGGCAACTGCCCCACATTTGGAAAGGGCCACAGCTGAAAGACAGCACAGGGCATGCCCCAGGCCCACTGTTCTTTCCCCGCTCTCCTACACATAATACAACCACACACACACACACACACACACACACACACACACGCACACATGCACGCACGTGAGCAGACACACAGAGAGACGTGTGCATGTCAAACACACGCAGAAACATGCATCCAAAGGACCCCGACTTATGCAGACACATTCCCACACAGCATGCACTCCCAGGCATAGACACATAGTCATACAGACACACAGACATGCAGGTCCACATACATACAAACACGAACGCCCAGAGAAATATACTCATACATACACAGAGGAGCCTGTGTTCACAGACGTGGTAGCCCAGCCTCGTACACCCAGGCACACATACACACACACACTGAGATGTACACATAAAGGCACACCACAGGCATGCACGCGTCCGCACATGTGCAGGGCTGCCATTCACATCGGTCAGAGGGACTGGCCGCTCCCTGCTGCTGCCCAGTGCACAGCCATCCCCTTGGGCCACAGTGTAATGGAAGTCCCTGGGATTGCGCATAGCAGCCCCGCCCATGTACAAACCCCAGATATTCACAGACATCCATCTACATCCAAAGACATATGTGCCGTGGCCTGCACGTGCGCACACCCAAGCATGTTCTTCCAGAGGCGCGAGCACGCAGACATGAGCGTGCACCTGAACGCTTCAGAGATAGAGCCGACCTTGGCCCCACCTCCCTGAGGGTGGCAGGCTCCTGCTCTGCACTAACCAGGTCTCCAAAGCCCCTCTAAGGCCTTGCTAGGCCGTGGGCGGTGCCGTGGGCCCTCAGCCTATTGCAGAGTAGGAATCAGGCCCCCTGACACCAGGCTCTGTTCCCTGAAATCCCTCAGCCCTTTGGTGTATTTTAGGAAGTTGGGGTTCTAGGCACCCGAGTATCTGAGTGGTGGGGCTCTGGCCTGTCATGATGAAGAGCAATCATTACTTTCACTGAATTATGAGATGCATGAGGGCCAGACCCTGAGCTGGACACTTACAGTATTTTGCCAAGAAGGGGGAACTATCATTGTCCCACAACACAGTCCAGGAGACGGAGGCTCCAGCCTGCCATGCTTGCACAGCTGGAAACGGGAGAGCTGGGACTAGAATCCCAGCCGGAGGCAGGCCGCCCTCCCACCCAGAGTCACAGAAGGGGGCAGAAACCCCCCAATGGGCCTCTGCAGAAATGCCCCCGGGGTGGGGAGGGAGGAGAAAGCCCCCCATCCACACCTCCGAGACCTGTCAGCAGGTGAGGAAAGAGCAAAGAATCGGAGAAGCGAAGTAAGATTTTTGTTCAGACTTTTACTTCGGGCCCAATTGCCACAGCATCTAGGCATACCAACCTCTATGCCTTTTCCTTCCCTTTCAATATTTTTAATTACACGAATAAGACAGAATCACTGGAAAGAATAAATAGACAAGCAGATCAGCAAAGTAAATGGCTAAATAAAAATTCTCTCTAACCACACTCACTCATCTCCCATGTTTAGGGACGAGGATTCACCCCCGGTTTGGTCCGCTCCTGGGCCCCTCCCAGCCCCGTGGTGCTCTGGGGCTTGGGCGCAGCCTCAGTTTTTACCGTAAGCGGTCACTCCGGCCTCCCAAAGGGCTGCTTCCCACAGAGAACTCTAGTGGCTGGGGTACCTGCCTGCCCCCAGCAGCCCCCACGCACTCAGCTTGGTTTCACTTCTCCAGGCCTCCTTCTTCCCACTAACGGCCTCGGCCTCGCTTCTCACAGCAGAGGAAGTCCCAGCCGGGAAGGGCCTCGGGCAGGCAGAACTCAGGGCCTGACCCAGCCAAAGGCATCCGGACAAGTGGCAGTGAGAGCAGGGACCTCGGCCCGTGGGGCTCAAAGAGCTCAGCACCCATGATGGCCCTGCTGTCATCTGTGTCCTGCCCGTCCCTCCCTCTTCCTGCCCTGGGCCCACACTCCAGCTCAGGCCTCCAAGGCTTTGGCCTCATTCTTTGCAGTTGCCCCTGAATTGGCTTCCCTGCTTCACTTTGCTTCCATCGGGGCCTCAAATCTGACTGTGGTCCCCCCATGTACAAACATTTTCCATGGTCCCCACTGCTTTAGCAGGAAGTCCCGGCCCCTGGCTTTGGCGCCGAAAAAGTCCATGATCTAGCCCCAAGCCCCCTTTTAGAACAATTTCCTGCTTTCTCCCCCTCACCATACCTGATCAGAGCATGCACTTTTGCCCCCTGTGCCCTGGCTCACCCTGACCCCTCTCTCTGAATGCCCTTGCCTCATCCCATTCCCGGCCTCGCCAATTTTCTGAGTCTTTAAGGCCCGAACAAATGCTCCCTCTCCTGTGGATTCTACCAGAACCCTCAGTCATTGGCCCTGGGGCCGCCCAGCTGATGCTCACCCACTCTGCCTGTATTAGACCTACTTGCACACGTGTCTGTGACCCTCTGAGTTCATCAAAGACAGACCCTGGATCTAGGGCTTTCTGCAACCCCTGAGTCCCATTCATTCCACAGCCACTCTCTGATGTGGTCTCAGGGATCCCAACCACTCCAGGTGCCACCTCTGAGCTCCCAGGCTATGTGGTACCTCCCTCATCTGGCTGCATCTCTCTACCTTGCAGGAGTCTTGATAATGAGCTTCTTCTCCCTCTGCCCTATGAGATGATCATTCCTGAGTTCAGGAACCACGAGATTGGCTTCCCCTCCCCTGGGTTCCCAAGCCCCACCCAGAGGGTCCTGCCCATAGTTGGTACTCAGTCAATTTTGAATGAATCAGGGATAGAGAAAAGAAGGTTGAATTTTGAATGAATGAATGAATGAATGAATGAGGAAATGAGTGACAGAGGAGGTTAACCCCTACGGCCTACAGGAAGGAAGGCAGATGTGCAAGGTTTGCACGCAGCTACTGTCCCACAAATACCCAACAAACTACTTCTAGCTTAGGGACCAGGCCAGGCTGCCCCATCCTCCACAACCTCACCCCGCCATTGCACCCAGAACCTCCAGGCCTTTGCCTGAAGGCCCAGGCCTGCTGTCCTCACCCACCCACCCATGTGCACACTCTTAATTTGGGGCTTGGACTGGGAAACTAGGTTGGCATGGCCAGGGGTGAAGACAGCAGGGATATGACGCTTCACAAGCAGAAAGCTGGCAGGACAGCCAGTGGGTAGATGGGCAGGGCTGCCCGGGATGCCTATCCCCTTCCTCACCTGCGATGATGAACCAGTTCATGTAGTTGAGGAGGTTGATGTAGCAGAGCACCGCCGCAGCCACATACGCTCTCCAGCGGGGCAGGCTCCAGGGGGCAGGCGTGGGTGGAGGAGGACACTGACCTGAGCCAGAGGCCCCTGAGTGCCCGCCTGACCCCGGGGACCTCTGAGGCCCCTCTGGCCCCGGCTCCTGGAGCTCCGCAGACATGCCCCACACCTTGCTGGCCTGCAACTCCTGTCCCAGGAGGCATACAGCTCTGGACCGAGTCACTTCCTGTGGGTTCCCAGCCGCCCAACCTCAAAGCAGCTGCCCTAACTGCTTGATAATCTTATCACAGGTTCCTGCGGAGCCCACCACAGCCTCGATGGTGAGATTTCACCATCCCCTGCCCCAGAGGCTGCTAGAGGGGAAGAGGGCTCCTGCCCCCACCCCCCGCCCTGGGCGACTGAACGCCATGGCCCCGTTGATCTAGTCTGCGGCGTTGATCTAGTCTGTGGCTGTGGTGGCTGCAGTGGCTGCACTGAGGAAGAGAAGCTTCACAGGACAGGAAATAAGATGAGACTCCTGGATGTGGGAGGACCTGGCTGCCCACACAAGAGATGTGAACTGGGGACTTGGAGAGCCTGTGGGCAAAACTCATCAATAGATAAAAAAATCTAGGGGGGCCCTGGCTGGTTTGGCTCAGCGGATAGAGCGTCGGCCTGCGGACTGAAGGGTCCCAGGTTCGATTCCGGTCAAGGGCATGTACCTGGGTTTTGGGCACATCCCCAGTAGGGGGTGTGCAAGAGGCAGCTGATCGATGTTTCTCTCTCATCAATGTTTCTAACTCTCTATTCCTCTCCCTCTCCCTCTCCCTTCCTCTCTGTAAAAAATCAATAGAATATATTTAAAAAAAAAAATCTAGGGGGAAATATTTTTAAACAATTTTTTTATTTTTCATTTACACTTAACATATAATATTATATTCGTTTCAGGTGTACAACCCAGTGATTAGACATTTATATAACTTACAAAATGATCATCCCAATCAATCTAGTACCCATCTGACACCGTACATACTTATTTCAATACTAGAGGCCCAGTGCATGAAATTTTTGCACTGGTAGGGTCCCTAGGCCTGGCCAGCAATAAGGGGGGACAATTTGCATAGTAGGCTTTTATTATATAGGATTATTGACTATTTTCCCTATGGTGAACTTTCCATCCCCATGACTATTTTGTAACTACTAATTTGAACTTCTTAACCCCTCCCCTTCTTTCACCTATCCTCCTACTGCCCCTCCCATCTGGCAACCAATGAGTTTGTTTCTGTTTTGTGTGTTCATTTATTTTGTTTTTTAGATTCCACATATAAGAGAAATTACATGGCATTTGTCTTTCTCTGTCTGACTTATTTCACTCAGCACACTACCCTCGAAGTTCATCTTGCAGATGGTAAGATTTTGTTCTTTTTTATGGCTGAGTCATATTCCATCATATTATCTGCACCACTTCTTTTGCAGGGTCCTTCTTTATCTCTTGTTATAGCCTTTGTTTTATTTTTTTAATATATTTTATTGATTTTTTACAGAGAGTAGGGGAGAGGGATAGAGAGTCAGAAACATCGATGAGAGAGAAACATCGATCAGCTGCCTCCTGCACACTCCCTACTGAGAATGTGCCTGCTACCAAGGTACATGCCCTTGACCAGAATCGAACCTGGGACCCTTCAGTCCGCAGGCCGACGCTCTATCCACTGAGCCAAACCAGTTAGGGCATTATAGCCTTTGTTTTAAAATCTAGTTTGGCCCTAGCTATTTTGGCTCAGTGGATAGAGAGAGCGTCAGCCTGCAGACTGAAGGGTCCCAGGTTCGATTCCAGTCAAGGGCACATGTCTGGGTTGTGGGCTTGATCCCCAGTAGGGGGCATGCAAGAGGCAGCCGATCAATGATTCTCTCATCATTGATGTTTCTAACTCTCTCTCCCTCTCCTTTCCTTTCTGAAATCAATAAAAATATTTTTAAAAATTAATAAGAATGAAATCTAACCGAAACCGGTTTGGCTCAGTGGATAGAGCGTTGGCCTTCGGACTGAAAGGTCCCGGGTAGTTTGTCTGGTATAAGTATTCCCCTGATTTTGTTTATTTGTTTATTTGTTTATTTGTGCCCTTTTTCATGAAATATCTTTTTCCATCCCTTTACTTTTAGTCTGTGTGTGTCTCTCTATCTGAAGTTTCTTATCAACAGCATATATAATAGTCTTGTTTTATTTATCACTCAGCCACCCTATGTCTTTTGATTGAAGCATTTAATCCATTTGTATTTAAAGTAATTGTGGATAAATATATAGTTATTACCATTTTATTATTCATATTTTTATCTTTTTTTCTTCTTTATCTTAAAGAAGTGTCTAACTTTTTTTTTTTTTTAATACTGGTTTGGTGGTGAAGAACTCTTAGCTTTTTCTTCTCTGGGAAGCTTTTTATCTGTCCTTTGATTCTAAATGATAGCCTTCATGGGTAAAGTAATCTTGGTTGTAGGTTTTTGTTTTTTTGCCCATAATCAAAACTTTATTGAAAAACTAACACCAAAATAGGACATCACTGCTGTATAGTACTTAGAAAATTAAACGAGATTACATTATCTTGGTAGAGTAGCTAGATCACTGAACTGGTAAGGCTTTCAGTGATAGAACACCAATTCAGGGAGTTGTGTGGATCATTAGTGTAGCCTTCTTCAATGAACACCATTCCTTGAGTCTAGCCTTTCTTCCTGGCAGCTGACATTACACTGTTGAACAACCTACATAAAGAACCACCATCTGAGCATGGCTGAAAACCGTGCTGATGTTGTAGCAACCTGAACATCTTACATCCATAAAACAAGAGTTTGGACTTTGAACTAGCCATTTCTTTTTATGGTTTTTCTTTTCCTCTTCCAAGGACAGACATAATAAATCTCTAGCAAAGGGATGTTGATCCTTTCACAAGCCCAGCCCGTCAAGATCTCTAAGGTGACACCCCTGGCAAGCAGCACATGGTAGTTAGTTCTTAATTTTCATTACTTTGAATATTTTCCCTTCTGGCCTTCAAAGTTTCTGTTGATAAATCAGCTGACAGTCTTATGGGAGCTCTCTTGTAGGTAACTGGCTCTTTCTTGCGGCTTTTAAGATTCTCTCTTTGCCTTTAGCCCATGGCATTTTAGTTATGATGCGTCTTGGTGTAGGCTTCTGCGGGTTCATCTCATTTGGGACTCTGTGCTTCCTGGACTTGTGTGTCTATTTCCTTCACCAGGTTAGGGAAGTTTTTCATTATTATTTCTTCAAAAAGTTTTCAATTCCTTTCTCTCTCTCTTTTTCTAGTACCCCTGTGATTCGAATGTTGGTCTGCTTGAAGGGGTCCCAGAGACCCCTTAAACTATCCTCATTTCCTTGGGTTTTTTTTTTCTGTTACCTTATCTTCCAAGTCGCTGATTTGATCCTCTGCTTCATCTAATCTACTGTGATTCCCTCAAATGTATTCTTCATTCCCGTTAGTGTATTCTTCATTTCTGACTGGTTCTTTTTTATATTTTCTATCTCCATTTTTAGATTTCCCATCTCTGTTGAAACTCTCAGTGAGATCACTGACCATCCTTATAACCAGTGTTTTGAACTGTGCATCTGGTAGACTGCTTATCTCCACTTTGTTTAGTTATTTTTTCTGGAGTTTTGTTCTAGTCTTTCATTTGGGACATGTTTATTTTTCTCTTTACTTTGGCTGTTTCCTGTTTACTTCTATGTATTAGGTAGAGCTTCAGTGTCTCCTGGTCTTGGTAGAGGGGCCTTATATAATAAGTATCCTGTGGGGTCCAGTGCCACAGCCTCCCTGGTCACCTGAGCTGGGTGTTCCAGGTGTATCCCTGTGTGGATTGTGTGTGCCCTCCTGTTGTAGTTGAGCTTTGATTGCTATTGGCATGTCACTGGGAGGGACTGACCCTCAGGCTGAGTGTCTGTGAGGCCTGGCCACGACTATAGTGGAGGAACTGTTGTGCAGGGGCTCACCCCACAGAGTAGGATTTGCTTTAGCAGAATCCTGGTGCCTGCTGAGCCTGCCTTTGGATGTGTCATTGGAGGTGGTTGGGTGATGCCCTCGTGTGGTCTAAAGCTGGCCGCCAGGTGTACTGGGGCTTCTTGGGGGTTGCAGGCCAAGGTCAGCTGCTGCTTGTACCATGCCTAGGGCCACCTGGTGTGAGTTACAAAGGGATCTGCAGATGGTTGCCACTTGTGCTGGGAAAGGCTAAGCTGTGAACTGAGGCCAGCTGCCACTAGTGCTGGCTTAGAGTTGCTTAGCAAGAATATGGGGCACGCAGAGGCCAGATGCTACTGGTTTGGGGTTTGTAAACCTTTGTGAGATTTTAGGAAAGTCCAAAACATGTGTCAAGACAGACTGTTAGTATGGAAAAGCCACTGGAAAACTTAGGTGGGCCCACAAGTTGGGTGGGGCAGGGTCTCATGGAATCACCAGGGCTGGGCAAATAGTGATGGTCAGGTTGATGGAGACTCAGATATGGCACCCACCTGCCAGCTCTGTGGGGGAAGGGCTCAGCAAAGGAACAATGGCTTCTGCCAGCATCTCTGTCTGGGAGAAAGCTGCCCCTCCAGCCCTTGCTCCAAAGCCAGACAATTCAGTTCCTCCCCATATGTTCCTGGCACCTTTCGAGCTGCTGTGCCAGTGCTAGAGTTCAGAGCAAGTCTGTGCACAGGCCCTTTAAGGAAAATGCCTGTGCCCTAGCTGGTTTGGCTCAGAGGATAAAGTGTTGGCCTGCGGACTGAAGGGTCCTGGGTTTGATTCCTGTCCAGTGCACATGCCCAGGTTGTGGGCTTGATCCCCAGTAGCGGGTGTGCAGGAGGCAGCCAATCCATAATTTTCTCTCATCATTGGTGTTTCTGTCTCTCTCTCCCTCTCCTTTCCTCTTTGAAATCAATAAAAATACATTTTTTAAAAAAACAAATACAAGCTCTAACCGGTTTGGCTCAGTGGATAGAGCATCAGCCTGCAGACTCAAGGGTCCCAGGTTCGATTCCAGTCAAGGGCATGTACCTTGGTTGCGGGCACATCCCCAGTAGGGAGTGTGCAGGAGGCAGCTGATCGATGTTTCTTTCTCATCAATGTTTCTAACTCTCTATCCCTCTCCCTTCCTCTCTGTAAAAAATCAATAAAATATATTTTTAAAAAACAAACAAATACAAGAAAACTTATGAGTTGGCCCATCATAAATCACTTGGCTGCTTGCCTCTATAAACTGACTAATAAAGAAGTTCATTTGAGATTATTTTTCATGGAGGCCCTTCCAGAGGGGATCCCAATCTAATTTAAATTTGTATTTGTGTTTTTGTTTTTGTTTTGTTTTTTAACAAAAGAAATGTTCGGCCCTGGCTAGTTTGGCTCAGTGGATAGAGCATCGGCCTGTAGACTGAAGGGTCCCAGGTTCGATTCTGGTCAAGGGCACATGTACCTTGGTTGCGGGCACATCCCCAGTAGGGGGTGTGCAGGAGGCAGCTGATCGATGTTTCTAGCTCTCTATCCCTCTCCCTTCTTCTCTGTAAAAAATCAATAAAACATTTTTTTTTTTAAAAGAAAAAGAATGTTCGGCCTTGCCAAATAAGAGGTGAGAGGAAATCACCCAGGAACCAGTCGTCAGAAATTCGCAGGAAGCCTTCTTTTGGCTGCAAGCTACAGCAGCAGACCCAACAGCAGCTGAGCAAGGACATTCATCATCTCGCAGAAGTCGGGAAGCAGGAGGCTTCAGGATTGGCTCACTCGGGGGCACTAGGACGTCATCGAAGACTCCAGCATTTTCCAGCTCTTTACAGTGTTGGCCTTTGACCACTGATCTTTTAAGGCATAACAAATGCCCCCCCACCCCCCCGCCCAAAGCTTTGAACAACAACAGTCATTTATTACCTCCTGTGGTTTCCGGCGGGTCAGGAATTTGCGAGCAGCCTATTGGATGTGCTGCCTGAGTGTCTCTTGGGGCTGCAGAGAGAGGTCAGCGGGGCTGCCGTCATCTCGGGGCCTGAATGGGGCTGCAAGTCCATTCCCAAGGTGGCTCGCTCACATGGCTGGCAAGTTGGTGCTGGCTGTCGGTTCCCCTCCACAGGCCTGCTTGAGTGCCCTCACAGTAGGGGATGCGTCCTTGAATGTTCCTACAGTATGGTGGCTGGCTTCCTCCCAGGGAAGCGACCCAGCAGGGACCAAGGCAGGAACTTCACCCCCTGTGGTGACCTAGCCTCCCAGGTCTGGATTCCGTTGTAGTCTCTCTGGTGGTCAGCCCTGATTCCCGGTGGAGGGACCACCCCAGAGCAGGGGAGGGGCCGCGCACTGGAGACCGGCTTGCAGGCTGGCTAGCAGGCCTTCCTCCTGAGGCCTGTCATCTCACAGGTGAGAAGGAGGGCGGTTTCCCCTGAAGTGTGTCCATGTGCACTGACCAGGGAGGAAGATCTTTCCTAGAAATCCCCCTCAGGACTCACTGGCCAGGTCTGAGTCACGTGTCCGTGCCCCAGCTGCGAGAGAGGCTCGGAAGCCCCCCACCCCCACCACT
>NW_005360846.1:127590-132139 GCF_000412655.1 Myotis brandtii
CCCCCACCCCCCCCCCGCAGGAGGCTGCCTGTGTTGGTGAGGAAGAAACGAAGGGAAGCGCCGCTGCATGAACACATGTCTTCCAGAGATTGCTAAGCACCTCCGTGCCTGAGAGGGTCGCCTGCCCTGCAAGAGTGACCGAGCAACCACATTCCCAGGAAACGGGGTGTAATTTGAACCCTTCTGTTTGGAAGGGTTATACAAGCTCCTGGGGAGGAAAGGAAAAAATGAGGTTCAGGATGCATCTAGGAGGCCTCAGATGCCAGAAACTGTCCTAACCCAGGGCCCCTGAAGCTAGGAGGCACCCTAGCTTGTGGAAAGTGTACAGGAAAGAGCACTGCTGAACACGGAGAGCTGCAAGCTTCGGATCTCAAGGCGAGGGGGACTGGGTAGCGGAGTTTATAGCACGTTTTCAAAAAAGACACATCATTCACCAGCAAGTCCTAGGGACTATGCTTCAATAGCGACACCATGTGGTCATAAGAAGTAACAGCAGTCATGAACGATTCCAGACGTGGTGTACTAGTAAGCCCTCAAAGTTCCTGGATAATTCAAGGAAGAAAGGGAGGAAGAAAGAGGAAGTGGGCAGAGATGGATGAGAAGGAGGGAGAGAATGTTCTAAATTCCCCTCACCCCTGGCTCTCCCAGCTCCCTGAGCTTTCAAGATCCTGGATTCCTGGCTAACAAGACAGGTGCAAGCATGAGCGATTGGGAAAATAAGAGTTGTGACCATATTGTATACTACATTGTGGAAACGACCATATGACCATCCAGGGTGGGGCAAAAGTAGGCTTACAGGTGTTCACATGGAAAATAATACAATAATTAATAAATAATAATACAAGAATAAACTCTGTGTTCCACATACTCACAACTGTAAACCTACTTCTGCCCCACCCTGTATTTATAGAGCTTCTGCACAGGGCAAAAGTGAGGGAGGGTGTTGTAATGTACCCCGCGAATCACAGAAGGACACCTCAAGAAGTCGAATTAAAGAGTCACATTTATTGCAATCCGGGACTATGAGGGGCCATTTCCCAAATCTCATAGTGATAAGATGGGGGCAAAACCAGACTTATATAGGCAAAGATCACAAAGGTATTGATTACATCTCAAGGTTTGGAATGAGGAAGCTGGTTTGCAAAAAAGCAGTTTACAGAAGCAGAATTAAGCATGTTAATTATAGTTTTGGGTCTCGGGGTCACTGAATTGACAGAGACACCTTATCTAGATCCCTTGGGTCTTGGGACCACTGAGTCAACTGGAACGCATTATCTGTGGCCACTAAAACAATTTAGGATAATTGTGCTGTCCTGTTTCCCAGGTACAGAAGAATGTGCTTTCTAAAACCAGTAAGATCACAATCAATGGGATAGTCATGTTACAATCAATAAGGCATTCAATCGAATGGGATGACTTATACAATTTAGAAAATCAAAGTAACCTGTCCATTGTTAAACAAAGCAAATAGGCACCATACTTCAAGGGTATATCCCAAAGGGTTTACAGTAGCACTTATTGATAGATCCTCCCTCCCCCAACTGGTGGGCGGGGTATGACGTAACCTGCAGCCCAGAAATACCTGAGTGACTAACCAGGTACCTTATATGGACGATACATTGGATCACCAATCCATACCTGCCAAATACCCTAAGCCCTTGTCCTATATGGACAATGCAGTAAGCCACCAATCAGTGTGCGCCGAGTACACTAAGCCCCCCACCCCTTCCCATTCTGCCCCTCAAAAGGCGTGCCCACCCCTGCACGTGTTGCTGTTCTCCCCTTGCGAGACAGCCCGGCAGGTGCTTCTCCTCTAATAAAGCCTGTAGTCCTGGTTTTAGGCCTCCGTCTGATCTTTCACTTATCTCAGGAGCACAGAATCATAGGTAATTCCTTGCATTTGTTTGCTTTTTTTCTTTAATTGCCAGTAATAATAATAGCAAATACTAACATAGCACTTCCCATGTGCCGAGGAAACTGAGGCACAGAGAGACTCAATAACGGCTCCCTCTGGCTCTGAACACTGTGCTCCTATCCTCTTTCCAACGGGACCTTCCTGTCCTATTTGTGTGCACTAATTTCTCTGCAGTGCATCGCTTATGTAATAATATAGGTGAAGGAAAAGCAGTGGCATGTATAGTTTTTATCATCACACAAAATAATGATGCTACCAGACAAAACAAAAGAAGTATGACTGCATGTTACACCTGTGGCCGCAGGGGTCGGGACTGCCGGTGCCCCGTGGGTGTAGCTACATCAGAAAGGTCAGGACTGCGCTAGCTGGTTTGGCTCAGTGGACAGAGCATTGTCCAAGTAGAGTATATGGGTATTTCTGCCGGAAGCCGGTCCATCCTTGCTGCTTGACACAGTCGCTGCAGGGAAGAAATATCTGCACAGCATATGTTTCAAGGGACCTGGCATATATAGCATATTGTTCTTAATATGTTTGCTCTCCTTAGTGCCATGTGTTTTAACCAAGGTCACCTCTCCGAGAAAGGTTGTTTCCCCAGGTGGGGCTTTTTCCCCGAGGTTAGGGAGGGGATACAACCCCTTAACTAAGTGCCAGGCGGGTAGTTAAGCTACATAATCTTTACTCCCTGGAATGGAGATAAGAAACGCCCTAACCTTTGTAATAGAAATTGACAGGATTAAAATCGGCTGGTATAAATATAGATGTAACAAGACAATAAACATCAGATCCTGATCAGTTCCTAACCAGAACTCCGACCAGAACTTTGGCTGGAGATCCTGGCTAGAGGTCCTGACTAGGCTGCTGATCAACTGAAGGCTGTCTCCGTGTCATTCCTTCTTCGCCGACTCCGTCCACACCTTTGGGGACCCCTGGACCTGCTGGGGTTGGACCCCAACATATTTCCTATCATTATCACTATTACTATGACAAGCATCATCCTGCGGACTGAAGGGTTTCTGGTTCGATTCCGGTCAAGGACGTATGCTCCGGTTGCGGGCTCGATCCCCAGTGAGGGGTGTGCAGGAGGCAGCTGATCAATGATTCTCTCTCATCATTGATGCTTCTATCTCTCTTTCCCTCTCCCTTCCTCTCTGAAATCGTGTGTGTGTGTGTGTGTGTGTGTGTGTTTTAAAAAAAGGAAAAGAAAGGTCAGGACTGCATGCCTACAGAGGCCCCCTCCCACTCGTCATCTGGGCTCTCCTGAGTGGGTAGCAGTTTTGAAAAGTTCTCCTTTCCTTTGGCATCGATAAATACAGGGACTAGCAGTTAACAGGGACCTAGCCCAGGTGAGCTTTGGGCCTGGACTAGGAATGGGGTATGGATGAGGGAGGCTGGCAAACTGAAGAAATGATGGGAAAAGAGAAGCAAATGTAGATGCTTAGCAATCTCTGGAAGAGAATGTTCTAAACTCCCCTCGCCCCTGGCTCTCCCAGCTCCCTGAGCTTTTAAAACCCCACCCATGGGCTTCAGGAAACCACCTCCTACTGGTGTTTCCCAACTCCACTCGGAATGCACCCCCTCCAGGAAGCCTGTATGCCCGCTGAGTGCTAATCTTTATCAGGATACTGACTGCTCACAATTGAAATCTTCTGTCTCCCCACTGGTCAGCGAGCCCCTTAAGGGAAAGGCAGTGTGTGTGTCCTTTTTGCCTCCCCCAGAGTCTGGCTCCCGCCTGGACCTGAACAGGAAGACAGAGTGGATGTTCTGAAGGAGTGAATGAACCTTGCTTCTTAGGCCACCAGCTGCACCAGCCTGGGAGTGATAAGATAGTAGACTCTGGATTTCAGCAAAGGTATTTCTGTCACGCTAGCCCTTACCAGCAGAATAGTGAGAATTCTACCCCCTTGGGAGACATGAGCCCACACACTGCTTTTGGGACTGTGTTGAGGGAGGCTTGCGTGTCCACAGAATGCCCTTCCAACTATTCAGCAGGCAGGTGCTCTCTGCATAGGGGGCATGTCTCTGTGGGGCTTCCAGCATCTCAGGGACCTCAGGAAGGCATTCCTGGAGGTGTGTGCACAGCTCCCTCCGCTCTGGCCTGGACTGGAGTCTGAGGAGCAGGGCAGGGCCTGGAGGTGAGTGGAGTCTTTCAGGGCATCGCTCTGCCCTCCAGCCTGGGGAGCTAGCTGCTCCAGCCAAGCCTGGGGCCCTGGCTCACTCTCTCACTATTTTAGGCAAATTATTTTCCAGGATACAAGCTAGACCCTTGGGCAAATAGCAGCTGTCTTCCTCACGTATCTCAGCATAACTGGAAGCCACAGACGGACCGAGCTGAAACTCAAGCTTGAGTCTTCACTCCCAATGAAAATATTTGGAAACCCAGGGGACACCAGGCTCAGGTTCTAGTGACTAGAGCTTGGGACACCTGGAGATGGAGCTGGGACTAGAACAGCCGTGGGCAAACTACGGCCCGCGGGCCGGATCCGGCCCGTTTGAAATGAATAAAACTAAAAAAAAAAAGACCGTACCCTTTTATGTAATGATGTTTACTTTGAATTTATATTAGTTCACACAAACACTCCATCCATGCTTTTGTTCCGGCCCTCCGGTCCAGTTTAAGAACCCAGTGTGGCCCTC
>NW_005360846.1:132399-137519 GCF_000412655.1 Myotis brandtii
ACAACTACACACCTGGTTGTCTGTGCATGCACTAAATATACAGATGGCAAGTGACCAGTCACTGAGAGGCTTTGAAAGAGTGACAAGTTAGGTCATTCACCTGTTGTTTACCTAGTGATCACTCAACTGAAGAGCTAGTAGTAAAAGCTTGTGCTTTTTGCAATTACTCACAGTTAATATATTATGGTAACTGATATTGGAACTGTGTTGTTGGGGTACTAGTCTTCTTCAACAATCCCGTGATACCTGAAATTCATGCACATTGGAGCCATGTGAAGCTAGGACTGCCTGTGTATTTTTTCCTCTAGAAAAGAGGGATTCAGTGGTTGAAAATTTACTTCCCGCTCACATGACCCTTGTTCATGGTTCTTCCTCTTCTTTGTTTTTATGTGGTATATCTACCTTAACCATTAAAAATGCTTTATTTTAAAGGTGGTCATCCTAAAAGACTAAAGTTTTTTCATGTAAAAGCATTTTCCTTTCTTATTTAATTAGCATTGCGTTTCTAAGCTAACAGTGGTAATGAGGGTACAATGAAATGGTGGATGTGCAAAGATGTTCTTGCTGCATTAGTTGTAACAGCATAAATTGGAGACATAGCAGGTCCTGGAATAACAGTGTTTTGTTCAAAGCCATTTTATTATATAACATTGATGAGATGCTGTAGGAACGTAAACTCTTATTTATTTCAGTTAGCCTATGGTAAAATTGGTTTCATTTTACATAATTTCTCTTTAAATCACAGAGCCTATTGAGCCTATTAGTACATTGGCTATATGATGTTAGCTCAATGCAATGTATTATAGTTATTAAAAATGATACCTACAAAAAGTTTATTATGATGAGGAAATTCATAAGTAAAGGAAAGAAGCAGAATATAAAATATTATCTATACTTTGACTATACCTATGTTTAAAAAATATCAAAACTTGTAGAAAAAGGTAGAGAAAAAATGTAACAAAATGTAAAACATAGCTGCCTTTGAGGGGTGGGGATTTGAGTAACTTTTGTCTTTTATTTTAATTTTGCATTTTTACATTATGTAAACTTTTCTCAAATGAGTTTATAATTACTATAATGATAGAAAAAATGTATCATAAATTTAAAAACTCCATAAGAATGCTTTGAAATCTTCTGTACTTACTGCAAGGTATAAAGGGGGCGTGCCATAAAGCATGTGTTTTTCTAACATGTGCAAAGTGGAGGTCTGCCTGAGAGTCATTTTGAGTGTAAGGGCTGTGTTGCTTCTCACAAAAATGAAGACATAGAGTTATTGCTCCATCCATGCTGGCATCCTCCTTGCTTTTGTTTTATGCTCTTGTTTTTCTTGCTTTGAGGAATAGTGTATCTGTATAGAGCAAGATGCTCTTAAATTTTAGCATTAGCTGAGTCCTTGCTGTCATTTCTTTCTGTTTGCTGCCATGCCGTCCATTGTGTTTGCCGCTGATAGATCAGTACTTTTAGGGGAAAGTGAACCAGTTGTATTTCCTTTTGCTTCCTCTTCTTTGTTTTTATTTTCAGATATTTTAAGACACTAAACATATTTTCCTACTTTATTTTTAAAGTGAAAGCATTAAAGGGATTAGCTCATCCCGATATTTTGTTGCACATTTGGTTCATAGTTCTGTTCTCTTTCCCAGTGTGCCCCAAATATTCATAAAATGGATGGATATTCATGTGATGGTGTTCAGGTAGGTTAGTTCATTTTTACCTAATTTTTTTTTGTGTGTGTGTACCAGCATGAAAGAAATACTGAAATGTTATCACAATAGGAACATTAATTTAAATGTTTCATAATAAATTCTGAAGATAAAAAGCCTTTATAATACTCTTTGACTAGTTCTCCTGGTTATACTTACCTTTTCAGTTACCTGACATCAGCAGACATTGCATGACTCATAGATATGCTTTTCCATTTTAGGGGATTTGCTTTGGAGGAAGATGCAAAACCAGGGATAGACAATGCAAATACATCTGGGGGCAAAGTAAGTAAACAGTGTGGCCCAGTCATTTCAAGGTGTGCTATCAGGCCAAGGGTCATGTGAGCAGGAAGTAAATTTTCAACCACTTTAAGAGTGAGGGATTCTTCAAACCACCACACGTCTTAGCAGGGGCACTTTTATGGAAATTAGAGAAGGGCACTTCTGAGAAGACACAGCCCTACACATCTTGGGTAGTTGGCAGTGCCTCTGGATGAGACAGATGGTGTCTTCACTGCCAGGCAGGTGAAGTCCTTGCCAGGTGTGCAGCTTGGAGAACGGAACAAACGTGGATTTTAGCTCCACATATGCTCTCCACAGCTGAGTGTCCTTAAGCAAAACCTGTACAACCATATGGGATGGACGTGGACCCTGGCTAGGGAGCTGTAGCCTTGGAACTGTAGCATTTTCGCTAGACTTGTTTTTTCTCCCTCAACTATCTTTCTTGACCTCTAGCTGGCTTTTCTACTTATTGGTGACCTGCTGGAGTGGCTCTGCTGTATCAGAGAGAAATTTTAATGTTATTCCCTTTAAAGTTTGTCAAATTTTCATAGGGAATTATATATCAATTATATCTAGAACATATTATTGAAATTATATATTTATATTTAAAATATATTTAAATGTATTTTTTCCAGAACTATTATCTGCCCCTTTGAAAGTAGTTTTTTGTTTTAGAGTAGTGGTTCTCAACCTTCTGGCCCTTTCAATACAGTTCCTCATGTTGTGACCCAACCATAAAATTATTTTCGTTGCTACTTCATAACTGTAATGTTGCTACTGTTATGAATCGTAATGTAAATATCTGATATGCAGGATGGTCTTAGGCGACCCCTGTGAAAGGGTCATTCGACTGCCAAAGGGGTCTCGACCCACAGGTTGAGAACCGCTGCCCTAGAACCTCATCCTCACATCCTACTCTCTACCCCCCCCTAATTTCCTGCCCTCATCCTCTGTGACCCACAGTCTACCAGCTCCAAAGTCCCCTCCACTCCTACACTCTTCCCTTTCACAATCCCTCTACATCTTTTAGCCCCAGGTGAACCTCACCATCACTTAATAACATGGCTTTCCAGGCAAAGTTTCAGCAGGATGTTGCTCGCTTTGTCTCCCCTCCTAGCCCTCACTTCTCAAGACCCAGGAGCTTGCTGGGTGTCCTTTTCGCTCCCCGTGGCCACTTTGAAACCATTTTCCTCCCTTGTCTTTCAAAACCCCAGTTCCTGTGGCGCTGATGGCATCAGACCCAGCCATGCGTGGATCCGCCTTGCCATCTCCTCATTGGACGGAGATGTTGATGCCTGGCTCAGCCTTTCTGTCCTCCCTGCTCCTGTCACCCTCGGGTGCCTACACCATCCACGCGGACGCCCCTGGTTCCTCCACTTCTCGAAGAGGAGCCGTGCTTTTCTCAGCCATTATTTCCCCACAGTCATCACCAGCATCAAGCACCACCTTTGAAATAGTGACTTGAAAGATCCCCTTTCTCAGCCCTGGCCTGGCAGCTCAGTTGGATAGAGCATCATCCCGACACACCAAGGTCGCGGGTTTGATCTCCCAGCAGGGCACACACAAGAATCAGCCAGTGGACGCATAAATATGCGGAACAGCACATCCACGTTTCTCTCTTCCATCCCCTTCTCTCTCAAATCAATAAATGAATTTTTTTAAGAAAAAAAAAAAGATTCCCTTTCTTTTTAATGTTTATTGCATGTAAATGGCTAATTATTTTGTATATACAATCTGATAATAATTTGTTGTATATTGAAAAAAAAGATCCTCTTTCTTTTTTTTTATTTTAATCATATGAGCGTTTATTTCAATAATGTCAGCAGTATGAGAGAGCAGCAGGTCATCCACAAAAATCTGCTCCGAAAACCCCCACAGGCCAGCTGCTTATATAGGGTAGGACAAAAATAAGATTACTGGGGAAGTAGAAATTACAGGCATGGGGAAGTAGGCAAGGTGGGCTGGGGCGGGACTTCATTGTTTGAGCAACAAGGTTGTTAATCTTTCCATGATAATAGGCAGATTTGAATGAGAATGGACCGCATTCCAAGGTTGACTCCCATGTCCCAGGTGTGTGTTGGGGGGGGGGGGCATACAACTCCCAGCCAGGTTAGGATGTCCTTTCTTTAATCAGAACCAGGCAATCATGGTTAACAGAGCATGATTAATATTCTTTATAACTATAGCTAGTTCCCAATATTCTATCAACTGAACTGCCTCTGTGACACATTTTGCATCCATTCTTTTCTCCCCCATCTCCAACATTTCCCCACTGCTATTTCTATCATCTCATATCTATGAGATTAGTTTTAGATGAAAAGTCTCATCCTATTGGACGACATTTGCTTCTGCCTTGAAAGCAGTTCCCAGGGATGGAATACAGGGAATGCAGGATCTAAAAAGAGGAAGACATTGAATACAGCAACAACAATTAGACTATGAAGAAATAAACAAGCCCTAGCCGGTTTGCCTCAGTGGATAGAACATCGGCCTGTGGACTGAAGGGTCATGGGTTCAACTCCGGTCAAGAGCACATGCCCAGGTTGCAGGCTTGATCCCCAGTGGGGGGCGTGCAGGAGGCAGCCAATCAATAATTCGCTCTCATCATTGATGTTTCTATTTCTCTCTCCCTCTCCCTTCCTCTCTGAAAATGAAAATATTTTTTAAATATAAACAAATAAACAGGAGAAAAATTAAAAATAATTCCTGCAACCCAGACATTGGATGAGTCAAATCCAAAAAACCCTTCTCGTTTTTTTTTGTTGTTCTCACATTGATGTTTCTATTTCTCTCTCCCTCTCCCTTCCTCTCTGAAAATGAAAATATTTTTTAAATATAAACAAATAAACAGGAGAAAAATTAAAAATAATTCCTGCAACCCAGACATTGGATGAGTCAAATCCAAAAAACCCTTCTCGTTTTTTTTTGTTGTTGTTGTTTTTTAAATATATTTTATTGATTTTTTTCAGAGAGGAAGGGAGAGAGATAGAGAGCCAGAAACATCGATCAGCTGCCTCCTGCACATCTCCCACTGGGGATATGCCCACAACCAAGGTACATGCCCTTGACCGGAATCGAACCTGGGACCTTAAAGTCCGCAGGCCGACGCTCTATCCACTGAGCCAAACCGGTTTCGGC
>NW_005360846.1:137644-139325 GCF_000412655.1 Myotis brandtii
CCAGCACAATTATAGCCAACAGCTATAGTTGTAAGCTTGAACCTATGGTCCAAACACGTGGCCCCACGTGCCTGAGTGATGTGGGCTTGATAGAGTTCAGGTGCATGTAATTGAGTAGGATCGAAACCCACGAGAACATTGTAACCATGCTCTTTGCCTCGTGGAATCTGGCTATAAAATAAAGAGATGGCGTATAGGCCGTGGCACTGTCTCTCTTCATCAGAGAGGACAGAGTCCCACCCAGACCCAGATTTCTTCATATATATATATATATATTATTGTTTTTTACAGAGAGGAAGGGAGAGGGAAAGAGAATTAGAAACATCGATGAGAGAGAAGCATCTATCAGCTACCCCCCACCGGGGATGTGCCTGCAACCCTC
Organism: Myotis brandtii; assembly: GCF_000412655.1. Lineage (NCBI taxonomy): Eukaryota > Metazoa > Chordata > Mammalia > Chiroptera > Vespertilionidae > Myotis > Myotis brandtii. The sequence goes on from NW_005360846.1 coordinate 138,027, forward strand.
CACACCCAGTCCAAGGTACATGCCCTTGACTGGAATCGAACCTGGGACCTTTAAGTCCGCAGGCCGACGCTCTATCCACTGAGCCAAACCAGTCAGGGCCCAGCTTTCTTCTTTTGTCTGTCTTTTCTAATCCTTCACCACCCCCACTCAGGCTCACTCTTGGCCGTGCTGGTGCAGCACAATTTCACCTTGGAGATGGTTGCCCTAATTTGTTGAATGTTGTTTTTCTATCAATTGAGAAAGATTAAAACAGCACATTCCTTTAAATCCCTCATAACAGTGGTTATGCTGCAAAAGTGAATAATCTATTGTTGCCCGATTCTCTAGAATGCCTCCCTGGCCTGGCTCAGCTCTTGATTTATCCCCTTCACAGCGTTACCTCAAAGGCACTGTCTGTCCCACTGTCTCCTTTCCTCGCCTTGAATTCTGGCCCCACAGTCCCTCGGGGTGTCCTGGCCTCTTAGCTGAGGGTCTCAACCAATGGAAGTCACCACACAGCCTCCTCAGAGCCATAACAAACGGTCGCTTCTGTCTCTGCTCCCGGTTTGTCAGCAGTAGGACACCCAGCTCACCCCACCCGCTTTCGAAGTTTCCCTCTGGCCTCTGTGACCTGCATGCTCTTCTGGTTCTCCTGCCTCACTGGTTCCCCTCAGCTTCTATGGCTGATTTTCATACTCTGCTGCCTACTCTGTAGGCAGACACCAGAGCTCACCCCTCAGCCATTCCCTCTCCCCCACCCCACCCCACCCAACCCCTCTCTCTCATCCAGCACCCTGAGGCTAAAGGTCATCTCTATGACTCCCACATCTGAATATCTGAATATATCTGCAACCTCAGCCTTGACCTCTCCCTCGAGCCTCAGATGTACATTTCTAGCCATTTCTTCGACATCCCCACCTGCACATCCAACAGGCATCGCACACTCACCATTTCCAAAACAATTCTTGGTTCCTCCTCCCAAATTCCTCCGCCCTCAGTCTTCTCACATCTATTCCGGCACCGTCATCACCCAGACGCTCGAGTAAAAACCATGAGTCTTGTCCTTCTTTCACCCTCCACACCCAGTCCTTCAGTAAATCCTGCCAACTCTGCCTCTGTGACACATTTTGCATCCATTCTTTTCTCCCCCATCTCCATCACCACCGGCCTAGTCCAAGCCACCATCATCCCTCGGCCTGGACCACTGCAGTGGGATGCTGACCGGCCCCTCGGCTTCCCCATCAGCTCATAAGCCACAGAGCAGCCACGTGATCTTTGTAAAATGTATGTCCAATAAAGTCACTCCCCCATCAAAGCACT
>NW_005360846.1:139426-144954 GCF_000412655.1 Myotis brandtii
GGGGGGGGCAGACTCTCCACAGGCTTTGCACCACACATAGAGTAAAACCAAGCCCTTCAGGCCAGATCTTACCCTGCTGTCTTGGCCTCCCATCTCTTATCACCCTCCCTCTTGCTCACTCCATTACAGTCGCACTGCTTTCTCTGTCTTTCAAACATGAGCGCTCATCCCCATTTCAGGGACGCAAACAGTCCTCTGCCTGCAATACTGCTCCTTGAGATTTTTGCACAAGGGGCTTCCTCTTATTCAGGTAACAGCTTGAATGTCACCTCCTCCAAGAAGCCCTCCATGACCGTGCAGTTTACCTTCCAGCGTCTGTGACCTGAATGTCCCAGCTCCATACTTTAATGGTCTGCAAAGCTCTTATCAACTGTCTGATAGTTTTCTTGTTTCTTTTTCTCTTTCTTCTCCCCCACTGTCTATCTCAGCAGCTGCTGTATCACCGCGCCACAGTCCCTGGCACTCAGGCTGTCTTCATTTACATTTTAATAAAGACAAGAATGAATTCCTGTGTGACCTACTTTAGGAAATGAAGTTATGTGAGGATACGCTCTTTGATTCTGAGGACCAACCAACCTTAAGGTGAGTCAGAGTTATAATGATCAGGGACCACGAGGTGTCGCTAAAGACTAAGGTGAGAACCTATTCGCTAAGCTGTAGTTTTTTGGCAGGGCCCAAGTGACAAATGGTCAGCTCACCACTGAGAACACTTGGAGTCAGCACATACCTAAGGGGGACCCTGAAATAGGGTGTCTCCAGTGACTCAATCTGCCGAGCAGAGGACCTGGGGCTAGGCCTGGGTTGTCTCTGGGACTGGGCCTCAGCTTTTCCATATGTCTGTTGGGTGTAGATAGACTTGTTGTCCAGGCTCTTCTGGTTCAGACCCTTCCTGTGGCAGAATCGTGGTGGGAGGAAAGTGAGATAAAAGGGGCCCCTTTTCTTTTCTCTTGTATTTTCAGGGACCCTTCCTCTTATGAGGGTTGAGGAGGTCCTGGAGGGGGGGGGGGGGGGGGTTTTTTTTAAAAATAAACAAGCGAATGTTAAAACCGTTATTAGCTAAGGATTCATTGAAATTGTACATCAACGGTTTTCAGTATATTCAGAGTTGTGCAACTATTACCACAATCAATTTTAAAACATCTTATCACCACAAATGGAATTCCTATACCCATCAGCAGCCGCTCCCTATTTCCCCCCAACTTCTCCCTTCTTCCCCCCACCTCCACCCCAGCTCTGGCTACCACCAGTCTACTTTCTGTCTCTATGGATTTGCCTGTCCTGGACTCTTCATATAAATGGAATCATACAATATATGTATGGCCTGTTGTGCCTGGCTTCTTTCACTTGGCATGCTTTCAAGGGTCAGCCATGTGTGGAATATGTCAGTATTTCATTCCTTTCTGTGGCTGAATGATATTTCATTGCATGAATACACTACACTTGGTTTATCCATTCATTAGTTGATAGACACTTGGGTTGTTTTCACCTTTGGCTATCAAGAATAACACTGCTATGAACATTCATGTATGAGTTTTTGTGTGAACCTATATTCTCACAAATATTGAATATTGGGTATATTCCTAGAAGTAGAATTGCTGGATCAAATGGTAACTCCATGTTTAACCATTTGAGGAACTGCTAGACTGTTTTCCAAAGTGGCTGCACCAGTTTGCTTCCCCACCAGCAACGTGTGAAGGCTTCGATCTCTCCATATCCTTTGCAAACATTTGCGGTGTCTTTGATTCTATCCATCCTAGTGGGTGTGAAGTGGTATCTCATTGTGGCTTGATTGGCATTTTCTTCATGACCGATGATGTTGAACATCTTTTCATGTGGTAATTGGCCATTTGTATATCTTCTTCAAAGAACTGTCTATGCAAATCCCTGGCCTATTTTTGAATTGGGTCACTTGCCTTTTTAGTGTTGAGTTAAAAGCGTTCTTTATATATTCTAAATACAAATTCCTCATCAGCTACATGATTTGCAAACATTTTCTCCCATGGGTTGTCTTTTTACTTTCTTGATATTTGCTTTATGTTTTAAGAATATGATTAGAGTTCTGAGAATTGTTTTTTTAATATATTTTTATTGATTTCAGAGAGGAAGGGAGAGGGAGAGAGAGATAGAAACATCAATGATGAGAGAATGATTAATTGGCTGCCTCCTGTATGCTCCACACTAGGGATCAAGCCTGCAACCCAGACATGTGCCCCAACGGGGAATCTAACCGTGACCTCCTAGTTCATAGGTTGACGCTCAACCGCTGAGCCACGCCGACCAGGCCCTTGGAATTGTTTTATCTTAGCACGTTGTTCCTATAATCATGATGTAGACACTCTTACTTTCCCTCAAAAATACTTTTGGCCTTAAATAATATTTTGTTTGCTATCTGTATAGATATACCAGCTTTTTTGGGTTAATGTTTTCTATCCATTCACTTTCAAACTTCCATATCCTTGTTTTAGGTGTTTCTTTGGTAAACAGCATGAATCTGGACTCTTTTTCAAATTCAGTCTGACAGGCAATCTGGCCAAGTTGGTGCATTGGCAATTACCGTGGCTCAGGCTAATCAGAGGCGCCTGCCTACTCCCCCCTGGAGAAGTCTGCCAATTGGAGGTGGGAACGGCTACGGGAGGCCATGCCTTCCCAATGGGGTACAGACACTTCATGCCTCTCCTGCTCCTCCTCTTCCATAAGGTTTGGCAGTCTCTGCCCTTCAGTAGGGGTCCGGAGATACAGCCTGTCAGAGTTGGAAAAACAGGCCAAAAGAGAGAGCTTGCCCAGTGAATGGCTGGAGACAACTAGCACACCTGTGAGTCTCTGTGTGCACCTATAGTGCATACACACACCTGTGTGTTTTGAGGCTGTTCTTGAGGTTGCACCATAACATGGACCTCTAAGTGGTGATATTTTTAAAAATGTGATCCTTATGGCCCTGGCCTGGTAGCTCTGTTGGTTACAGCGTCGTCCCGCCAGGGTTGTGAGTTCAATCCCCCGTCAGGGCACATAGTAGAAGAATAAACCAATGAATGCATGGAAAAGTGGAACAACAAATCGATGTTTCTCTCTCTCCCTTCCTCTCTCTAAAATCAATCAATCAATAAAAAATAATAAAATTTAAATATGATGCTTTAAAAAAGTACCCATGTGCCAATGTGCCCACATTTGTGACAAGCTATTCATTACAAACGGTTTCTCTCTGCCTCAGCTCTTCCAAACCCCTTTCCTGCCCCTGTCCTCCCAGGCATGGGAATTTCATCCAGTCTAGGTCCACATATGGCCCAAGACAAACCTAGAAACCAGCTACAGGGGGCTGGACTGGGCCACCTGAAGGTCCGTGGGATATATCCCAAACCTCGGTTGGGAGGGAGGAAGCCAGGGGGCTGGGGGCAGACTGTCAGCAGGAGGTGGGCAAGGTGGGGGAGGAGCACAAGTGGCAGAGCCAGGGGTTCAGGAAGGGGCTGCTGAAAACCAGTGGAAGGGCCCTTCACCTCCCAGCCTGCATGTGTCCTTGGCCCCAGTGCACAGGAGCTTGTAGGAGGCAGTGGATGGACACGTGTCTAAATCAGCCCAGGGAACAATGCCCACCAGCTACCAGCTGACTCCATCACTCAAATCAAATGGCATTTTCTTGGCTCCAGCTACCTTTGCTGGTGGGCAGAGCCCCAGGGAGAGGCTCAATTCCAGCTGGCCAGGAAGAGACCGAGTTCCCAGGAAAGGAACCAGGGCCACTGTACCCTCTGGGTCCCAAAGGCAGCCCAACCTCTCCACTCACCTGTCCCCAGGACTCCCTGCCCGCTCCTTCCTTCTCTACTCCTCTCTCCCGCCATCTCCCTGCCCAACTAATTACATCCATCTCTGAGCTGGTCAAAGTTCTCCCAGAGGATTGTTTGCAACGAGGTATATATGTGTGCCTGTATGTGTATGAACACACCCATGGCACCTAGACAGGCAAATACATACGTATCGTGTGTGCCTAGACCAGGGGTGGGCAAACTTTTTGACTCGAGGGCCACAATGGGTTCTTAAACTGGACCGGAGGGCCGGAACAAAAGCATGGATGGAGTGTTTGTGTGAACTAATATAAATTCAAAGTAAACATCATTACATAAAAGGGTACGGTCTTTTTTTTTTTTTAGTTTTATTCATTTCAAACGGGCCGGATCTGGCCTGCGGGCTGTAGTTTGCCCACGGCTGGCCTAGACCATATGTGCCTAGACCTTGAACCCTCCTTTTGGGGGGTTACTTTGCCAGTAGTCCCTATATCACCTACAATGAATGTTAAAATGACAATCACTTACAACTGAAAAGCCCCTTAAAAGTCATCTAGTTCAGCCCTAACCAGTTTGGCTCAGTGGATAGAGCATCGCCCTGTGGACTCAAGGGTCCCAGGTTCGATTCTGGCCAAGGGCATGTACCTTGGTTGCAAGCACATCCCCAGTAGGGGGTGTGCAGGAGGCAGCTGATCAATGTTTCTCTCTCATTGATGTTTCTAACTCTCTATCTCTCTCCCTTCCTCTCTGTAAAAAATCAATAAAATATATTTAAATAAATAAATAAAAATAAAAAAAGTCATCCAGTTCAGCTCTGGCCAGTGTGGCTCAGTTGGTTGAGTGTCATCCCATGCACCAAAAGACTGCCTGTTCGATTCCTGGTCAGGGCACATGCCCTGGTTGTGGGTTTGGTATCCGGTCCTGGTGCATGCAGGAGGCAACCAATTGATGCTTTTCTCTCTCTCTCACTCCCTCTCTATAAAATCAATTTAAAAAAAAAAAAAAAAAGCCCCACCGACCAGTTCGGTTCAGTGGACAGAGCTTCGGCCTGCGGACAGAAGGATCCTGGGTTCGATTCCGGTCAAGGGCACGGACTTCAGTTGCAGGATCCTCCCCAGCCCGGGCCCTGGTCAGGGCATGTTCTGGAGGCAACCAATTGATGTATTTCTCTCACATCGATGTTTCTCTCTGTCTTTCCCTCTCTCTTCCACTCTCTCTAAAATCAATGGAAAAATATTCTCGGGTGAGGATTTAAAAAAAAGAAGTCATCCAGTTCAACCTTCCCAATGCTTCCCAGTGGGTCACTATTGGTATTTGGGCAGGATTAATTCTTCCTTGACGGGACCTACTCTCAACCCACTGCATGAGTTTAGTATCCTGGTCCCCAAACTCTAGCGGGCACAAAACATTAGAAGCACCCCATGTCATTGTGACAACCAGAAATGCCCTCACAAGTTTGCAACCTCTCATGGAGGTGTGACGGACAGTAGTCCCAGGTGTGAATACTGTAGGTGCTGTCAGTGGCTGGGTTTTCTCCACAGAAGCTCTGGAAAGGACTTAACGCGCAGGGATTGTTGGCTCTCCACCTCCTGCAGCCACCTACCCATCCACAGGCAGGGCTATCTGAGGGAAAGCTCCACTTCACTAGCCCCAGTTCTTCCCTCGGGGCCACCCAAGTCCGACCCCTCTGCCTGGGCCTCACAATGCTCCTAGGAAACCAGGCCTGAGGCAGGAACTGCGGTGTGGTGGGCCTTG
>NW_005360846.1:164527-165827 GCF_000412655.1 Myotis brandtii
GCGGGGCTCCCCCCGGAAGAAAAAAAGCCCTTATGACCAGCAAGAAAGCTGCAGAAACAAAGTGGAGTGTGAGCTCGACCAGGTGGCAGCTCCAGGCCTGAGGCTTCTGCATACAGATGTCCAGATACTGAAAGGACCGCCCCCTCTCTGGTCCTTCCAGCCTACTGCTCCTCCAGGAGGGCCAGTGGGGGTTGGGAGGGGGGGCCTGCAGCAGCTGGTGTGCTGTGCAGCGTGGCTGGTGAGGGCGAAGGTGAGGGTGCCCGGGAGTGTTGGTGATGGTGCTGCCCATGTCTCTTCATGGACCCATGCACTCCGTTCCCCTGGGTACGTGCTGAGGGCGACAGTTGCGGGGTGACAGAGTGCACCATCTGCAGCTTTGCAGAAACTGCCCAAGTGCTTCCCAAGGTAGTTTTCCCCAGTGACCACTCCACACTGCACTGCTCTGGTCCAGTCGTCCACATCCCTCAGGTGCCTTTTACAGAGGAGACCCGGAGGGCTGGGACCTGCCTGGATTGGGACCTCACGGTGCCACTTGCCTGCCCCACGCCTCATCTGGGGCCTCATCTGGGGCAGAAATTTTTTGCCTGATCCTTCAGTGATTAGCATTTCTGATTTTTATTGTTTTTTTTTTGTTTTTTTTTTTTACAAAAACACCCTTGAGTAGTTTTAAGTAAATTTTATTGAGATGAAGACCTTCTCTGGAAGTCAGATCTTTGCATACAACCAGCCTTCCATCTGGCAAACAAGCTAAGGATACTTACCCGGATTTTTAGAATCCAATTTGCGAATGATTATCTTCTTCTTTTTTTTTCATAGTAAATGTTTCTACCCAGAGGGGGTCTTTCCATTGGACCTTTCTAAAGTAACTCCCTTTGCAACAGATTTGAAATAAAATTTGAACTCAGCACGTCCTCTCATGCGCTCTCTTCTCATCGGCTTTACCACCACCACGCTTTTCGAAAATGAAACTAAGAAAAGAAACTACAGTTATCAAAACAGAAATTGTGCGGGGAGACTGTTTTCGCATCACTTTGTTTAACTTTTCAGAAAGATTCCCTAAGGTTCCCTGAACAGCCTCCTTAAACCCTGGGTGGCTGAAAGCGCACCCCCACCTCCGCCCCGCCCCCAGCCGCGCGGGGCACGTAAAAGGGGAAGAAAAACTAGCCTTTAGCAGCCTCTGCCAGCTGCAGGTGAGAGCTCGAGGTGAAGGGTCCGAAAGGATCCTGTGAGTCAAGAGGAAAATCACGTTTGATTTACATAAGTCTCGTTTGGGCCAGGTTTTCCCCAACGTTTTCCCACC
>NW_005360846.1:175977-188866 GCF_000412655.1 Myotis brandtii
TTCGGGCCGGCTCCCAGTTCCCTCCCGAGCAAGTCCGACCTGTCACCTGTCAGACACTCGCCCAGAGAACAGAGGAGTCACGGTCTGGAACAGGCCCCAGCAGGGAGTGTCCGGAGCTGCACCCCGCTCTCGCGTCCACGCCCGCTGCGGGGTTACCAGCGGGGCTGGAACCCGCAACGCCGACCCGAGCTCTGGGCCCGTCGCCCAGGTCCGCGGTCCCAATCTGGGGGTCCAGGTCCCTAACCTGGGATCTCCCGGAAGTCGGCCCAGAGGGTCCACCCCATCCTTCCCTCCCCTCGCCCATCCCCACCACTGTCCCCCTCACTCCCCTCCCCCCTCCCGAGCCACCATCTTTTATGGGGAGAAGTCCTCTAGGCCGTCTCCCTCTTTCTTAGTTATTCTAATTGACTGCTAAGGGCACCCTTTGTCAACTGTAGAGAGCTATGCAAATGCCCGGGGTGGTATTGTTATTACTCACAGGAGCTGGGGTTCAAAATCACTAAGGATCCTAGCACCCACTCCCGTCCGTTCCGCGCTGGGTGCCCCCTGTCCCTCCCCCTCCACCCCGCTGCCGCTGCCGTGTTGCCCGTTTCCTCCTGTGTGGCTGGCTGGTTGGAAACCCCACGCAGAGGCTTTCCGCTCCGAGAGAGGGCGATTTGCCAGCTGCGCGCGGCGTGCAAAGAGCTTGAACTTTGGAGCCCGACGGGCAATGGCTGGAGTCCTTCCTGGGCCCTCGAGTTTTACCTTCGGCTCATCACTAATCGGAGCCTCGGTTTTCTCACCCGTGAAAGGGGACTGAAGACCCTCCTCAGAGTGTTGTCATGCCCAGAAAATGCAGATAAAGCCTGTGGAGCTCCCTTAAGAATGGCAGTTGTGCCTGCGCCCTAGAGACCAGGGCCTACCCCTGGCTGATGTGGCTCAGTTGGTTGAGCGTCGTCCCAGGCGCCCAGAGGTCGCTGGTTCGGCTCTGGTCAGGCCCTTGGGGCTTGATCCCCTATGAGGGGCATGTGTGAGGGGCATGCAGGAGGCCAGATCTCATTGATGTTTCTCTCTCTTCTTCTCCCTTCCTCTCTCTCTCTCAAATCAATTTTATTTTATTTTATTTTTAAATATATTTTTATTAACTTCAGAAAGGAAGGGAGGGGGAGAGAAAGAAACATCTATGAAGAGAATCACTGATGGGCTGTCTCCTGCACGCCCCCCACGGAGGATGGAGCCCGCAACCAGGGCATGTGCCCTTGACCCGAATGGAACCTGGGACCCTTCAGTCCACAGGCTGATGCTCTATCCACTGAGCAAAACCAGCTAGGGCTCTCAAATTCATTTTATTTATTTATTTATTTAATATATTTTATTGATTTTTTACAGAGAGGAAGGGAGAGGGATAGAGAGTTAGAAACATCGATCAGCTGCCTCCTGCACACTCCCCACTAGGGATGTGCCCACAACCAAGGTACATGCCCTTGACCGGAATCGAACCCGGGACCCTTGAGTCCGCAGGCCGATGCTCTATCCACTGAGCCAAACCGGTTAGGGCTTTTTTTTTTTTTTTTTAATATATTTCAAATCCATTTTAAATAATAAATAAATAAAATAAAAGATCGGGGCCTGTGAGTGGTCAGGCAGGGGCTAGGGGTGAGGTGGGGGTGGGGGCAGCTGTTTCCAATGCTGTGGGAGGTTAAAATAAGGATACCTGTTAAATTTGAATTTCAGATATGCAACTACTTTTTTTTTTTAAATTTTAAGTATGTAAGTTCCATGCAATTCTTGGGATATACTTATACTAAAAAAAAAATTATTCATGATCTGCAATTGAAATGTCTCTGGCAACCCTCACAGAGGCTAAGGCGCTGTCCTCTGGGTTTCTATCTTTGACACTTGGCTTCATTTATAATATAAGAAAAGTAAATTAAAACTAGGAGATACCATTTTGCACCGATCAAGTTGAGGTTTCTTGCCACCTGAGAGAAGCCTTCATTTGGGACTGGGACCTCGGAGAGACAGGGTGAGAGCCACCGAAAGAAGGAAGAAGCGTGGGTCAAAGTAGGAGAAGGCTTCCAGGCCTGTTTGACCACCTTCTGCTCTCAGGCCAGCCACACTCTAGAAACTCTCATGGGGGCTGGGCTCAGTGGGCCTGGTGTCCCCTGCCCCACCCCCACCCCCAGTTTACCTGCTCCTCCTCCAGCTCCACTGGCCTGGCTACCTGGCTAACAGCCCACTCCCCAACCCACCCTTCTGTGAGTCACAGGGACAGGAGGAGGCTTCATGGAAGGAACTAGACCAAGGTGGTAAATCAGGAGTAAAGTTAGCTCTGTGTTAATTATATCCCAGGGAACCAGGTTGTGTCATTGCAGAAAGCCAGGCGCAGGACACACCCCAGAGGTGGTTTAACCTGCTGTGGCCAGACTGGGTGAATTAACTATCTCCCAACTGGACACAGGACCACTCCATTCCTATTGCCACTGGGAATACATTAATCCAACAAACAACAAACGTTTCCTCATTTATCTATCCCACAGGTAACCTCCAGTTCACTCATCTCCCACCCTAATGCTCCCTATCACCTGTCTGCCACTCTCCTTCCTCCTCCTCACCCAGTCCGTCCTGCATGGCCACCTCTGATGAATCTCAGGGCCCACATGCCACTGCTTGGCTCAGACTCCTCAGCGCCCACCTGAACTGCTACAGCCTCCTCCTTACTCCCCACCTAGCCCAGCTCTATTCCCAGTATAAGCAGGTCTCGTCTTGCCATTCCCCTGCTGTATGTTAGTCTGTTTTGTATCAGAGGCCAAGTCCCAGCCCTTAGGGACAGAAGAGCAGGACAAACCAGGGAGCCTGAATAAAACATGCCTCTTCCAGTAACACCAGAGAAACTGTTACTCATCTCAGGTAAAGGGGCGGGGAAACAGCTCTTGGGAGGGCTGAGGGCCCAGGCTGCCCGGCCTCCTGTCATCTACCGGGGTGATGGGTAGGGGTACACATTGGCTCAGCCTGGGATAGGCGCAAGACCCCACTCCAGTTACAAACTGTCCTCTGGGTTTCTATCTTTGATGCTCAGCCTCATTTATAATATAAGAAAGGTAAATTAAAACTAGGAGATACCGTTTTTCACCTATCAGGTTGGCCAAACAAAAACCCCAACGAAATCGAGTTCACACAGTTAAAGGTGTCTGAAAACAGGCACCAGCACACATTACTGGTGGGAAAGTTAATTGGCACAACTCCTTTGGAGGACAAATTGGTAATATCTATAAAAAAATCAAGCCCTAACTGGTTTGGCTCAGTGGATAGAGTGTCGGCCTGCAGACTGAAGGGTCCTGGGTTCGATTCCGGTCAAGGGCATGTGCCTTGGTTGCGGGCACATCCCCAGTGGGGGGTGTGCAGGAGGCAGCTGATTGATGTTTCTAGCTCTCTATCCCTCTCCCTTTCTCTCTGTAAAAAATCAATAAAATATATTTTTTTAAAAAATCAAATGTACAAACTCTTTGTCCTAGTAATTCCACTTTCAGAAACTGACCTTGTAGGTATACAGGTACCCAAAGACATGTAATATGTACCAGAAAGTTCATTTAGCCATTATTTTCATAGTTAAAGTTTAGAACTTAAATAGGAAGCTGGTTAAATAAATTATGCTCCAGCCATACAATTACTGTAAATAATATGCACTAAAAAAATAGTATGCACTATCAGAAATAGGTATTAAAATTAAGTGATCTGAGCTAAGATTTGTTATGTGCAAAAGCAAAGTACAGAACAGTGAGTACAGCATATAAAGTTTGTGATTTAAAAAAATGTAAATGTTTGGTATGTGTAGAACGTCTCTGGAAGGATAAATAAGAAAAGTCAACAGCAGTACCCTCGGGTGGAATGCTGGGAGATCAAGAATAGCAGTGGGAGGGAGGCTTACTTTTTGTGGCTTTAAAAAAGGTTTTTATTGATCTATTTTTTTGTTTGTTTGTTAATCTTCACCTGAGGATATTTTTTTCCATTGCTTTTCAGAGAGAGTAGAAGGGGTTGGGGGAGAGGGAGAGAGAAAAGTTAATGTGAGAGAGACACATCAACTGGTTGCCTCCCGCAGGGAGCAAACCTGCAACCCAGGTATGTGCCCTTGACCAGGAGTGGAATCCACAACCCTTCAGTGCTCAGGCGGGTGCTCTAACCACTGAGTCACACCGGCCAGGGCCTTTTTTGTGCCTTTTGAATTTTGTGAAATATTAACAAATTAACCAAAATATTATGAAATGTGTGTATATATATATATATGTATATGTATACACATCTATATATGATGTATGAGTGTATATAAAATAATTTTTAAAGTAGGTAACTTTTTACCACAGTGCTACATGAGAGAAGGTGATGAGCGTATTAAAAAGCTGCAGGGCCCTGGGCAAGGCCCTGCTCCTCCCTAGACCTCATATTCCACCCATATAATGAAGTTTGGGACCAGAAGACTATTCCTGCACTATTCCTAAATTTTACAGCTAACCAACCCAATTAAGTACTGGGGTAGTGAGTGGCCATAAGATGACATTGGATGGCCTGAGTAAGGGGGGCAGTATGAACTGGCATTGATCAAACCAGGAGGCAGTGCCCATCACCTGATGGGGAAGGGTCTCACTCCACCTGAGCAGGTGAAGAGGGCAAAGCTGCATTTGCCTGCACTGGAGGAGTCTGCCCGGCCTTTGCCAGCTTCTGCAGATGTCAGTTCCCCAGGGCTTGGAAGCTTCTCCCTCCCATCACGTGTCTGCCCACCTGTCTCTGCCCCTGAGGCCCTTGGCTGGCCCAGGGGAGGAACTAAAGATAGCAGCAGAACAGGTTCTGTGGGGGCAGAGGGAAGATGCAGCTCTCCTCTTTGACTGAGGTCCTGGCCTCCCTCTGGCTCTCTCCCTTCTGGATCAGGCTCTGCCTAGCTCACCCATCTCCCACAGTCCTGTGCCCATTCAAAGGAGGAAGCGTCCACACCGTGGTAGAGCGTGACCCACCCAGCTCCTTCCCCAACCAGGCCTCCTCCTTTAACAGAGGATGTCTGTGCAGGAGGCTGGGAGACCTGAGATGCCCGCTACACTGAGCCTCCCTGGGAGGAGAGAGACAGCAACCTGAGCCCTCAGAGCACACTCAGTGGAAGCCACCTCCCCCCACAGTCTCCTGCCGGGTTAGTACTGGGCTTTTCCCTTATGATGGGAGCCAAAGGGAAAATCCATGGGAATTGCAGGAGTCGGGTTAGTACTGGGCTTTTCCCTTGCGATGGGAGCCAAAGGGAAATCCACGGGAATTGCAGGAGTCAAAGTTGGACACATTTCCTGTCCCTCATTCTCTCTCCTTTCCTCTCTGGGTTTTCGAACTAGAGGACCAGTGTTTCTGTCCTAGATTGGCCTTGGCTCCCTGACAAAGTCACTCCCCTTCCTGGGGCCTCATAGTCCACCTGCAAGAAGAGGGGCTCAGGCCCAGGAGACTGTCTGTTACCAGGTGCCCCCAGGTAGTTCTGATGCAGGTGGTCTGGCCAGGCTTAAAGAAGCCTTCCTCTGGTGCATTGCAGAGAGGTTTTGTCTTACATTTTTCCTGTGTGTTCCCTCCGAAGCCGAGGGTCCTAACTGGGCAAGCTTCTGGGAACGAGGCAGATGAGCCTTGACTCTGAAAGCTGCTGCCATCATTTAGCTTCTACCTGAAGCCTGAGAAAGAAGCCAATGAAAGAAGAGCAGAGCCAAGCAGAGACAGAGACCTGCCTGGGGACCTCACCTGAGCCCTGATTTAGTTAGGGAAGCCAGCCCAGCTCTTGGAGTCAGGGGACCCAATACATCCTTAGGCATAAACATCGTCTGTTAGAGGAGGAGGCCTGGTTGGGGAAGGAGCTCAGTGGATCATGCTCTACCACGGTGTGGACGCTTCCTCCTTTGAATGGGCACAGGGAGGTGGGAAGGGGATTCCAGGAAGATGGCTGAGCTAGGCAGAGCCTGATCCAGAAGGGAGAATGATGTAGAGAATGGCACCACAGCCATGCCAGGTTGTACCCCATCCTCACCCCCAAATTTACACTCTGTGTCTGCCTAAGAGTCAAAAATAAGTGAAAGAAGTAATGTAAATCACGCACTAAGTTTGCCCTGAAGTCCCCTTTCCTCCCATGAAGTATGTAATGAGTAAAACCTCTTCTGAGTTTACCAGCAGGCTCAGTTATTTTATAGCACAAGAGAGTGACTTCTTCACCCTGGCTGGTTTGGCTCAGTGGATAGAGCATCAGCCTGTGGACTTAAGGGTCTCGGGACTTACGGGGCACATGCCCAGGTTGCCAGCTCGATCCTCAGTAGGGGGTGTGCAGGAGGCAGCCCATCAATGATTCTCACCATGGATGTTTCTATCTCTCTCTCCCTCTCCCTTCCTCTCTGAAATCAATAAAAATATTCTTTTTTTTAAAAAAAAGGCAGTGTGCCCCTGTCTTAGTTTGGACTCCCTCAGAGGCAGACCCTGAGACAAAGATTTGAATGCAGAGATTTATTTGGCAGGTGATCCCAGGAACCCCTGTAGACAAGCGGGGATGTGAAGAAAGCCAGAACAAAGCATTGTCAGGCAGGTCACCTCTGTGGGCAGCAGGCTCGATTTTTCAGGGACTCTGGGGGCCAGCATAGAACATGTCCCTCAGACTTTTGATAATTTGAGGTAAATAACAACTCACATCAGTCACCAAGTGAGAACTGCCGGGGGCCTGACGGGTACGTTAGTTCTCCTGCACTTTGGGCCTGCCACACCGGCAGAGCGGGCTCCAGCCAGAGAAAGCTCCCACCACAGAGAGAAGCAGAGGGCGGCATTGGCAGTGCCCCACCTTTGTAAGCCCAGCAGTTCCTTTGGAAGAATTAGTGTTTTGATTATATCATTATATCAACATACACATTGCCAAAGTATAGCTAATAAGGTAACCAGGTGGAGTTATGCTTTCTGTTTTTTTTAATCCTCACCCGAGGGTATGTTTTTTATTGATTTTAAGAGAGAGAGGAAGGGAGAAGGGGAGAGAGAGAAACATCGATATGAGGAAGGAACATTAATTAGTTGCCGCTAGTACGCACCCCAACCTGGCCAGGGATTGGACCTGCAACCCAGGCACATGCCCTTGACTGGGAATCAAACCCCGACCTTTCAGGAAGCCACTCTAACCAACTGAGCCACACCGACCAGGGCAAGTTATGCTTTTCTCTTTGCGGGTGGTGGTGGTGGTGATGGTAGTGTTTTAGTACATAGAGTGTTTATGGGATTTTGTCAAAGATAAATGGGCATGAACTTGCTCTTGTGTAAATCAACATGCTCTGTCCAGAGTCATGCACAGTGCTGGGGACACCACCATCAAGGTGAGTCCTGCTGAAGAACTGAAGTACAGATTCCATCTCAATCAGAGTCTTTAAGGCATGGGGTTAAATGCCTTTGGTTTTCTTTGGGAATGTTAACCTCTTCAGGGCAAGATGTCTGTCTGCATGTAAGGTGGAAATTAGATCCTGAATGCTACAAGATTACTTTTCGCCTCCAGCCTTTTCTCATTTGCACAACCTGCTGAATGAATGTGTGAGAAATAAGTGCAGGAATGAATAAACAATGATTGTCTGAAAGAGTGAATAAGTGATTTTTTTAACTGTGCCAGGAATATTACAGGGTCATCTATCAGCCTCTTTTGATCCTCTTGAAGTAATCAATTTTTAAGAAGTAGGCCCTGTTGTTTGGAAATGTTAAGTTCAGCAGCCACACCCTCAGGATTTGAACCACTAAGAAATCAACTCAGGACCCTAGCCGGTTTGGCTCAGTGGACAGAACATTGGCCCAAGGACTGAAGGGTCCCGGGTTCGAGTCCAATCAAGGGCACAGGCTCGATCCCCATTCCCCTTGCAGGAAGCAACCAATTGATGTGTCTCTCACATAGATATTTCTCTCTGTGTGTCTCTCCCCCTCCCTTCCACTTTCTCTACTAGTAAAAATCAATGGAAAAATATCTTCAGATGAGGATTAACAAAAATAAAATAAAATTCCCACCTGAATAAATTTCCCCTCTATCATTCTTCTTGCGTTTTCATCTCCTTTCCTTTGTATTAAAGATGGCAAAAAAAAAAAAAAGAAAGAAATCAACTTACAGGCTCTTCCTAGTCATCAAACAGTGTGTTTCCATTATTTGTGTATGTGCGTGTACACACATAGCACTGTAAAGAATGGGCGAAGTCCTTGGGATTCAGAGAAGGTGGGGGTGAGGTATTAGGGACAGTCAATGTAGAAAATAAGACTTGCATTAAGCCTTGAAGGACAAAACAAGAAGGGCATTTCTCAGCCTCTATGGAGTGCCAAGCACTGCTCTGAGCTTTTACCTATGTTTTCTCATTTAATCTTCACAGTAATCCCATGAGGTTTTATTTCCCTTTTATTAGAGAGAAAGCTGAGTTGGCAGGCAGGGAGGGAGTCAAGGGTGTCAACATTTCAGAGCTAGCCTTTGGTCTCAGCACTGCCATTTAGGAAAGGGAGACAAGTAAACAGGTGATTTCAGCACAAGCACTGCTTCTCACCAGCCCGTGCTTGACAATCATTAAAAATCCAGAAACCTGGTAGCCCCAGTGGGGACCTTCTTTGCCGGGAGGACAAGGAGGCTTTGGTAGTCACCACAGCAGCCAGGAAGAGTATCACTGCTTCTTGGGCTTCTACCGTCTGTGCAGACTCCAAGAGTGTGGGGTGATTTCCTTAGTTCAAACAACTGTGGACTTTTCTGCTCACTCCAGAGTCTATAGCCCATCTATGGACCTGGAGAAGTGGCATCAAATACCAGTGCCCGGAGCTATGGACCCTGAAAGTCCCAGGATGGGGTGTGCCATTCCCACAGTATTATCACTTTAGTCACGCTTACCCTCTTCAGGGTCAGAACCCAAACTCCTTATGAACCATTGTCTTAGTCATCTGCTTACAGAGGCAGTCTCTAATGGAGAAGCTGTGTTTTCCTGCCCTTGTTGCCCACGGCACACCAGGCACTGTTGTCACCAAGACCACACTTAACAAGCCACATGTGCTGCCTGGAGTGGGTTCTGATCATGAAAAAGCCATAAAGAGATATAACCCTAACCTGTTTGGCTCAGTGGATAGAGCATCGGCCTGAGGACTCAAGGGTCCCGGGTTCGATTCCGGTCAAGGGCATGTACCTTGGTTGCGGGCACATCCCCAGTGGGGAGTGTGCAGGAGGCAGCCGATCGATGTTTCTCTCTCATCAATATTTCTAACTCTCTATCCCTCTCCCTTCCTCTCTGTAAAAAATCAATAAAATATATTTTAAAAAAAAAAAGAGAGATATAGCAACTGCCAGGCAATTTGTCAGAGAAAGCCTTGGTCAAGCATTCATACTGGGAGATGTATTGAGGGAAGAACATTTTTCCTCATTCACTCATTCATTCATTCCATTCTTTCATTTCTTCATAGAAGTAATATTTAAACAGTGAGAACCACCCATTGTGAATACGTAAGAAAGATGAGATGATGTCCCTCTGCACATGGAGCTTTCCTTTTTGATTGTGGCTAACTTCCCCAAATGATCTTTAGTTACAAATAACGGCATTTCTAAGGCATTTAAGCAGAAGAGGACTTTATGTGGGAGCCTAAAGAGTGTCTGGGGTGGCCAGACAGTCAGGTTGGGAGGCTCCAGATCTACACTAGATCGACTATTCAATCCGGTAGCCACTAGACACATGAGCACCTGAAATGTGGCTGGTCTGAATTGATACATACTTTAAGTGCTAAATACACATTGAATTTCAAAGGCTTAGTATAAATTAAGAATATAAATCATCTCATGAATACTTTTTTATATTGATTACCTGTTGAAATAATATTTGGGGTATATTGGGAGTTAAAGAAAACATAGTATGAAGATGATCTCACTTTTTAATTTTTAAAAATGTGGCTATCAGACAATTTAAAATTCCTTATGTGGCTCACTCTAGATTTCTATTAGACAGCACTGCTCTAGAGCTAGAAATAATATGCTAGTTACACAGAGGTTGGGGAGAAAGAGGGAGGATTTTTAAGACAGTGAAACTAGCCCTAGCTGGCATGTCTCAGTGGATAGAGCATCGGCTTGCAGACTGAAAGATCGCAGGTTCTATTCCGGTCAAGGGCATATGCCTGGGTTGTGAGCTCGATCCCCAGTGGGGAGCATGCAGGAGGCAGCCGATCAATGATTCTCTCTCATCATTGATGTTTCTATCTGTCTTTCTCCCTCTCCCTTCCTCTCTGAAATCAATAAAAATATATATATATTTTTAAAAAGACAGTGAAACTACTCTGTATGATACTATAATGGTAGAGAAGCATCATTATACATTTGTCCAAACTCATAGGATATGCCAGCCGTGGGCAAACTACGGCCCGCGGGCCGGATCCGGCCGTTTGAAATGAATAAAACTAAAAAAAAAAGACCGTACCCTTTTATGTAATGATGTTTATTTTGAATTTATATTAGTTCACACAAACACTCCATCCATGCTTTTGTTCTGGCCCTCCGGTCCAGTTTAAGAACCCATTGTGGCCCTCGAGTCAAAAAGTTTGCCCACCCCTGGGATATGCTGATTACACAGCCAGGCTGCTCACAGGCAGGAGGCAGGGCTCCACCACCACTGGACACCCGCACAGGAGCTCACTTAGCAGTTTCTGAGCATCATCACCATTGTGAGGACCTCTGCTTCTACGGCCTCTCAGAGCCTTGCCACCCTTGTCATGCCAATGCCACCATCCTTATGGCACTGTATCCTCAACTCAGTTCTGATGGGGGTACATCTGATCGGTGGCCAGGTCAAACTTCTGTGCCCTGGCTGCAAAGGAGATTGGGCAGGCAAGTCCTGGCATCTTCCTTTGGTAGGTGGGAAATTACCAAAATATAAGAAATGGTATCCAAAGATGCTGAGTGTCTACACATATAACAAATCTCATCACATGCACCAATCACCATTCTGAGACATTTGTCTGCAGCACATGGACCACCAGTATCCTCAACTCTCTTGCCCAGTTGTCTTTGTGTCATACCAGTCCTTAATCATTCCAACTCCCCACCTTCCCTGCGTCTATATCTGGGCAGGTGAGCACTGCTGAAAACCAAATCACACATTGAGCAGACTGGTACCACTATAAACTTGTTCCAGCATCAACTGGAATCTATGGTTGCCTGGTCATCCTTCCTGTTTCTCTCCTCAACTTTCTCTACTGTTCTCCACAATGGCTATTTCTTAACCCTCCCCACCACCTTATCCCCATGTTCAGCAAAGAGCCTTGCTTCCCATTTCACAAAGCACACAGAAGAGAACCCTCCCAGCCTGCTCCCCCCACACCTGCAAACTCACCTGCATTTATGTGAGTTCTTTCCTCCTTCCCCCTGAAATCAATAAACATTTTATTTATTTATTTTTTTAAAAAAGAATGATTGTAGGGCTGGGGCAAAAGGAATGAGGAGAGAGAATGCCAGGCTGTGTCAAGAAGTATTCCACTTCCTGTTTGACACCTACTTCTCCACCTGTGCTCTGGGGCACACCTCTTACCCTTCTCAGGGACCCTGCTCAATTTATCACACCCTTGTTCTCCTGAATCTTTATCATTTTTCTTTCCACTGACTCCTTACTGTCAGCAATCCAGATTATTTTCAACTCCTTCATCTTAAAAGACAAGCACAACACAAAACCAACAAAAGCTTCTCCACTGGACCACTTCCCAGCCACTGCCTTCTATCTTTCAACTCCTCGATGCTTACTAAGATCAACAACAACTTCCTTGTTGCTAAGGCTGGCAGGTGAGGGGAGCAGCGCTCAGAGATGGGTGGCACCTGGGACAGATAAGG
The DNA here is from genome assembly GCF_000412655.1 of Myotis brandtii. NCBI lineage: Eukaryota > Metazoa > Chordata > Mammalia > Chiroptera > Vespertilionidae > Myotis > Myotis brandtii. The sequence goes on from NW_005360846.1 coordinate 187,811, forward strand.
ACTTCCTGAAGTCCTGAACACCCAGCACAGGTGAGGAGAGGTCAGGTTTTCAGGGAACTACATTGATCTTAGAAGGCTCTGAATCTCAAATTCACCACACTGTGCTTTGTGAGAACAGCAGGAAATGAGAGAAGAGGCCTGGGTTCTAGCTCTGGATTTATCTCCATCTCCTTGGGAACATGGGCAGGCCCCTCCCCCTCTCTGGGCCTAGGTCTCTCTGATGGTCCGTCAGGGTGAATGTGAGGAGCCCAACAAGCACTTAGGGGTTAATGGGCTGTTCTGAAGCCTGCAGGAAGCGTGGAGTCCTGGCAAACATTTCCCTTGAGGGACCCAAAGGCCTTACACTCAGGACTTTGTTTTGTTTTGTTTTTAATATATTTTATTAATTTTTACAGAGAGGGATAGAGAGTTAGAAACATCGATGAGAGAGAAACATCAATCAGCTGCCTCCTGCGCACCCCCAACTGGGGATGTGCCTGCAACCAAGGTACAAGCCCTTGTCCAGAATTGAACCTGGGACCTTTCAGTCCGCAGGCCGACACTCTATCCTCTGAGCCAAACCAGTTAGGGCACACTCAGGACTTTCTGAAGGAACACAGGTCCCATCCCATTTTACAGATGGGAGAACTAAGGTACCAAGGGACCAAGAAGTTAATTATCGCTTAGGAGGAACTGCAGGTATCTATGCATGCATTGTTGCTACTCCACCATAGTCGAGAAAGGAACAGATTTGCTGCTCAAATCTGTGACAACAGCTGGGAGAGTAGGGTGCAAGGTAGGAACATCGATAGAAATTAAGACCAAGTTTCTGTCTTCACAGTGATGAAAGCGTATCCCTCCCCTAAGCTATTAGCCTGCCTTTTTTCTCTTTCATAGTCAAATTTCTTGAAAGAAAAGAGACTCCTTCAAACTCTACAATGACTTCCCACTGCAAATAGAAAAATCCACCCCTCATGTTGGCCTAGGAAACCTACTTCTAAGGACACAGCCTGGTATTCTCTTTCACCAGCCCTACAACCTTCTTTATACTCTTTTTTTTTTTTTTCGAACATTTCT
>NW_005360846.1:188966-195917 GCF_000412655.1 Myotis brandtii
ATGTCCATTATTATGCTTATAACTTCTTTATACTCTTGACATAGCCTGGTATTCTCTCTCCTCATTCCTTTTGCCCCAGCCCTACAATCATTCTTTTTTAAAAAAATAAATACATAAAATGTTTATTGATTTCAGAGAGGAAGAGAGAGGGGGAGAGAGATAGCAGCATCCATGGTAAGAGAAACCATTGATCGGCTGTCTCCTGCATGCCACACAGCCCAGGCCTGTGCCCTGACCGGGAATCAAACCAAGACCTCCTGGCTCATAGGTTGACGCTCAACCACAGAGCCACGCCGGCTGGGCTCTACGACCTTCTTTATGCTCTTATGTCAGTCAGTCATGGGGCCTTGTCTTCGTGGTTTCCTATGCCTGAGTCACTCTTCCTCAGGCTGCCTCCTTCTCACCATTCAAGTCTCAATTCAAATGTCAACACCCTAGAGAACCGTCCCTGACCACCTTTTAGCTAAGGTAATCTTTCCAGTCAGCCTTTTCTGATACCATGTTTTAGTTTTTTTCACAGTATATCTCAGTATGTGCAATTCTCTTTTTTTTTTTTTTTTTTTAAATATACTTTATTGATTTTTTACAGAGAGGAAGGGAGAGGGACAGAGAGTCAGAAACATCGATGAGAGAGAAACATCGATCAGCTGCCTCCTGCACACCCCCCACTGGGGATATGCCCACAACCAAGGCACATGCCCTTGACCGGAATCGAACCTGGGACCCCTGAGTCCGCAGGCCGACGCTCTATCCACTGAGCCAAACCGGTGAGGGCGCAATTCTCTTTTTTAATTTGTTGACTGGTCTGCTGGTTGTCAGTTCCCGCTAGAATGTACACTCCTTGAAGATCTTGTGTGTGTTTTTTTGTTGTTTCTCTGTTTGTTCACTGCTGGCTCAGAAGTGCCTAAAATAGTACTGGCACATAGTAGGTTCCCATACATATATGTTAACTTTCTTCCTCCACTGCCCATTGGCCATTTGTTCCTTTGTCTCTGCACCTCTGGCTTTGGCCTGTGCCATTCCCTGACCTTGGTCTCACCAAGGTCCCCCAAGATTTCTGTCACCAAAGGACATTTTAGTCCTTTCTTCCTTTTTTTTAAAATATATTTTTATTGATTTCAGAAAGGAAGGAAGAGGGAGAGAGAGAGAGAGACATCCATGATAAGAGAGAATCATGGTGGATTGGCTGCCTCCTACAAGTCCTCCACTAGGGATGGAGCCCACAACCCGGGCATGTGCCCTTGACCGGAATCGAACCTGGGACCTTTCAGTTTGCAAGCTGATGCTCTATCCACTGAGCCAAACCGGCTGGGGCATTTTAGTCTTTTCAATCTGTTTCTTATTTAACATCTATGTTGACCATTTCCTTCTTCTTGAAAATCCTTCTTCCCTTAATCTTTTTTTTAAAAATATATTTTATTGATTTTTTACAGAGAGGAAGGGAGAGGGATAGAGAGTCAGAAACATCGATGAGAGAGAAACATCGATCAGCTGCCTCCTGCACACTCCCTACTGGGGATGTGCCCACAACCAAGGTACATGCCCCTGACCGGAATTGAACCTGGGACCCTTGAGTCCGCAGGCCGATGCTCCATCCACTGAGCCAAACCGGTTAGGGCTCTTCCCTTAATCTTGACTACCATCCATTCTCCTGGTTTTCATCCTCCTTAGTTTCTCTGGAATCTTCTTGCAGATTCCCCTCTCTGTACCACAGCTTTCAAAGGTCATCTTCCTCAGTGTGCTTCACACTCTCCTTGAACCATTGTGTTCTCCTCTCCTCCAACTGTTTACATATTATTCAAGTTTCTTCCACTTGAAACATTGTTTTTTCTTTCTTGCCTTACTGTGTGGGCCAGCATCCCCAGCAATGTTGAATAGAAATGGTGATAGTGGACAACTTGTCTTGTTTCTGTTCCTAAGGGAAACGTTTTCCAGGTCTCACCATTTAGCCTTACACTAAGGATTATTTTTTATAGCTCCCATTTAACAGATTAGGGATGGTCCTCTCTATTTCTGGTTTATTACTTATAAAAAGTGTTGAATTCTATCATATTCTTTTTCTGTATCTACATGCCTCTCCCACTCCTCTCTTAATCTATTAATGTGGCAAATTATGTTCATTGATTTTCTAATAATAAACTAACCTTATATTCCTGGACATATTTAACTTGAGCATGATATACTAGTTTTTTTCCTACATACTGTATTGCTGTACTGTATTCAATTCACTAAATTTTTTCTTTAAGATTTTGGCATCTATGCTTGTGATTTATACTGACCTGCAACTCTCCTTTTCTCAGACTGTTCTTATAGGTCTTGATATCAAGAGTATGCTACTGTTATAAAATGTATCCTCTGTCCTTTACAATAGTTTGTAAATTCTTTACAAAAATTAGAGTTATATGATCTTTTAACTTTGGTAAAAAATGTCAATACCAGTAAAACCATCTGGACCTGTAGTTTTTTTTGTAGCAAGATATTTAACTAAAATTCCATTTATTTAATAGTAATGAAATTAGACTTTCTGTTACTTCTTGACTTGCTTTTCTTTTAGCAGCTCAAATCTATTGATGCTTACTATGTGCCAGACGCTTTATACTATTTCATCTAATCTCCACAACATTCCTGATTATGTATGTACTGTTGTTATTCTCAGTAGACATATGCATAAGAAATTTCTCTCTAAGTGGTGGGAGCTGTGTGATCCCACTCTTACTTCTTGATTCATTTTTGGTAAATTATGTTTTTCTAGGAAGTTATTTCATTTAAGTTTTCAAATTTTGGGCACAGAGTTGTTCATAATCCTCTTATCTTTTTAATCCATGTGGTTTTGCTTCTTTTCTTGCTTAATTTAATTTTTTTTCACTTTTCCAACAAGTATTTACTATTAGTTAAACCGTGATTCAGCATCCCAGGGTGTGGTGTACCCAGGTACTCCTTCACTTCCCTGGGAGAAGGATGGAGGACAGAGGAGAGGCAGAGTGGAGCCAGTTCAGATCTTCCCAGGACATGTGCCTTCTGCCCAGCGGTCCTTCAGGCTGATACCCAGGATATAGGGCAGAGGGACTTGTACACATACCGGTCCCATTCAAATGAAGACACCACTCCCTTTAGTGGTCATTGCCTTCTCACAGGTAGTTCTTCCAGCTGTTCCTGGTCTGGTTCTGGTTGGGGAATGGCTGTCAAACCAGCAACCTCTCGGTAGATGGGCCAGCATTGAAACAATTGAGCCACACCGGCCACACTGGGGGCTCATGATTTTGGTCTTGATATCCTGCCATCTTGCCGACACCAAAAGAAGCCCCTGAAGCAGCTGGCAGTTCCATGTGACCATCAACAAAGACGCCTCTGTCTGACCAGAAGCGCAATTAAGACACTTTTCATCCTTAATTTTATTTGTGCTTTCTCTTTTCTTGAACAGATTTCCCAGAGGTTTTTCAACTTTTCAAAGTACCAGTTTTTGGCTTTGTTATTCCTCTTTACTGGTTTTCCTGTTTATTGTTTAGTATATTCTCTGTTTTGTGCTCTTGTTTTTATTATTTTCTTATTTCTTTGGGTATATTATTTTTTAAATAGAGTTACTAAAACATAATTTATATACCAGGCAATTCACCCATGTAAAATGCACACAATTCAATGTTTGTTAGTATATTCACAGTTGTACAAACATCACAATTAATTTTAAAACATTTTTATCATTCCAAAAAGAATTCTGCACCCATTAGCAGTTCCTCTTCATTCCCATCCCTCCAACCCCATCCATAGGCAACAACTAATTTACTTTGTCTCTATAGATTTGCCTATTCTGAGTATTTCATGTAAATGGAATCATATAATATGTGGCCTTTTGTGTCTGCCCTCTTTCAGTTAGAATAATGTTTTCAAGGTTCATCTGTGTTGTAGCATATAACAGTACATCATTCCTTTTTATGGATGAATAATATTCTATTGTATGGATATCTCACATTTGTTTATCCTTTCATTAGTTGATGGACATTTGAGTTGTTTCCGCCTTTTGCTATCATGAATAATGATGCCACAAGCACTATTTACAAGTTTTTGTATGAACACATATTTTCAAATCTATTTGGTATATACCTAGGAATAGAATTGCTGAATAATATGGTAATTCTATGTTTAACTTTCTGAAAAACTGTCAGACTGTTTTCCACAGTGGCTGCATCATTTTATTCTTCTAGTATGAGGGTTCCAATTTCCTTATATCCTCCCTATTATTTTTTACAATAAATACTTAACTCATTATGTTTTCACTGTTTCTTCTTTTTTGTTTTTATTATTATTATTATTATTATTGATGAAAGAGAAACATTGATTGGCTGCCTCCTGCATGCCCCCTACTGGGGATCGAGCCTGCAACCCAGTCATGTGCCCTTGCCCGGAATCGAACCTGGGACCCTTCAATCCGCAGGCCGACACTCTATCCATTGAGCCAAACCGGCTAGGGCTTGTTTTTATTTTTTTTAATTTAAGGTGTATTTATTGCCCTAGCCGGTTTGGCTCAGAGGATAGAGCATCGGCCTGCGGACTGGAGGGTCCTGGGTTCAATTCCAATCAAGGGCACATGCCCAGGTAGTGGGCTCGATCCCCAGTAGGGGGCACGCAGAAGGCAGCCAACCCATGATTCTCTCTCATCATTGATGTTTCTACCTCTCCCTTCCTCTCTGAAATCAATAAAAATATATTTAAAAAAAAAAGAAAAAGAAAAGGTTCATGCCTGGGATAAGGCATGGGTATGTTCCAGAGAGAGCCTTCTTTTATTCTTTTTTAATATAAACACTTAAAGTTATACATTTTCCTTTAAGTATTTATTTTTATTTTTTAGTCTCAAGAAAAATAGTAAAATTAATAATCCAAGAGAGGCTTATCTTGTGGATTCAACAACACCACTCTGTACTACCCTCTGCCAGGTACACAAACCCACATTTAATAAGCATAGGTCTAGATTAATATTGAAAGATTATCCTATTATTAATTTAACAGGATTGCCTCATTCATTCAGATATTTGTTGTGCCTCCTACGTAGCATCATTATATCAAATTCTGAGAACAGATAGGTAAAATAGAGTGCTGCCATCACAAAGCTCAACAACAATTGAAAAGGGAAAAAAAAAGCAATACTGCATGATAAACATTAGGATAGCAGATGTAATACATGCTGGAAATAGGAAACATAAGAGTACGATTTTTAATTTTGAGATTGAGAACGGGTTTTTTTTAAAGAAAATTGCTTCCTTCAAGGACCTGAAAGATGAATTAGTAGCAGTTTGCCAAGTACGTAGTAGAAAAAAGTGTTGTAAGGCCATTGGAACAGTAAGTGGAAAGACCCAGAGGTGTAAAAAAAACCCTGACCTTTTGGAGGAAGGAAAAGAAGTGTGTCAGGAGTGGAGAGTCAGGAAGAGGCACAGGATGAAAGTCAGGATGAAGCTGGAGAGTTCCTGGAGACTGGACTAGGAAAGGCAATCAAACCATATTGGGGAGCTTGGACTTCATCCTAAAACAGCTGGGAGGCCATGGAAGTAGGAGTGGGACAATAGCAGATTTTCATTTTGAAAGTTTTGCTCTGGCTGCAGAAAACTGATGAGGGAAGGGAGGGTCAAGACCAGTGGCCAGGAGACCCTTATGGAGTTGTGGCAGTCATCCAGGCTTGGATTAAGGAATGTCCATGGGAATGGAAACTAGGGAACATTTAGGCCTGGGAGATCAATGAGAGGTAGGGGTGAGAAAGGAGGAATACCAAGGTTGAGTTTCCCGTTTCTGATTTAGGTGACTGGGTACCGTTGGTTGTGACAAAGCAGATGGGGAGAAGATGATGGGTTCCCGTCAGGGTAGTTTGAGGTGCTCATAGAATACTTCACCTCCTGGCCTTATCTGATCCTGGCTGTCTTCAAAGGACTCGGTTTTGTAGCCCTCTCAAGGAAAGGCCGTCTTCTCTTACATCCCATGGACCTCAGGGCCTGCAGGCTTATCATTTTCTTGTGCTTCACCACTGCTTTTCAACCTTTTCTCCTCCTCTTCCTTCCCCTAATCCTAGCTTTTTTTTTTTTTTTAAATTGATTTGAGAGAGAGAGATATCGATTTATTGTTCCACTTATTATTATTCTTTTAATCCTCACCTGAGGGTATTTTCCCATTGATTTTTAGAGAGAGTGGAAGAGAGAGGGAAAGACAGAGAGAAATATTGATGTGAGAGAAAGACTTAGATTTAGTTGCCTCCTGCATGCACCCTGACCAGGCCTGGGCCAGGGAGGAGTCTGCAACCAAGGTATGTGCCCTTGACTGGAATTGAACCCAGGACCCTTTGGTCTGCAGGCCAATATTCTATCCACTGAGCCAAACCGGCTAGGGCTGTTGTTCCACTTACTTATGCACTCATTGGTTGATTCTTGTATGTGCCCTGAGTGGGAAACTTTGGCTGATTGGGTCCACGTTCTAATTAACTGAGCCACCCGGCCAGGGCTTTCACCCTAGCTCTCTTGAGGTAAGTGCCATCTAGCTGTGTCACTTATTACTCCCTTTACTGCTATATCTGTGGGCCCCTTCACCAATGACTTCGGCTCCTGGTTCACAGTCTTTCTCTTCATCCTACTCTGGTCCTCATGCTGGGGGATTCACCTACATGGATGACTTATCGAGTACCCCTGCCTGTCACCTCCTTGATTGCCTCCCGCCCCCCTCCACACCAGGCAGCCTCTCCCATCCTCACCTCCCATGACCATACCACAGCCAAATTCTGGATTTCAAGTCACCCACCCTGACCACCATTTCCTACCCTTCCAGCTCACTTGCTTTAGTGGCTACACCACACAAGTCTTTAATCTCATCAAGACCTCATTATTTGTGTCACTTTTTAAAAAATGAATCTTAAAAAAAACCTTTATTGTTGAAAGTATTACATATGTCCCCTTTTTTCTCCCATTGACCCCTTATAGC
>NW_005360846.1:196390-199775 GCF_000412655.1 Myotis brandtii
TCCCCGCCCCCCGCCCCCCATTGACCTCTTCTAGCCCACCTCCGCCCTCTGCCCCAGGCCTTCACCACCCTATTGTCAGTGTCCTTGGGTTATGCATATGTGCATACAAGTTCTTTGGTTGATCTCTTCCCACCCATCCACACTCTCCCCCTGTATCATTTTTTCACTATTCATCAGCTCCCTCCTGTTTTTACTTCCTTCTCTACTCAGCTTAGAAGAGAGTCCATTCCTACACTCTTCATACACCTTCAACAAATCTGTCTTATCTCCATCTCTCTCCTTTACTTGACTGGCTAACCCCCAACCCCAAATGTATCTTCTACCAGCCTTCTCCATGCCTGCACCTGAGCAGATGAACATTACCAAAAAAATTACTGAACTGTACCTATTGGTTCCACTTTCAGTTCATGACCTCAAACCTCATATAAGCACTCAACACTGAGATCTCCATTTCCTCACCTTAGGTTGAGACCACTCTGCTTTGCCGGCTGTCAGCGCTGCTCCATCAAAATCCTTCTATCAAGGTCAACAATTTCTCAGTTTCACAATTTGGTGACCACTTCTCAGCCCTCATCTTTCTCTACTTTTCAGTAGCATGTGGTAGTTGGTCATTCCTTTCTCCTGGGAACACTGTTTCCTTTCTTAGCTTTTGTAACACCACACCTTGGGTTCTCTCCTTTATGTTCACTCTCTTAGTCTCCATTGCTAGCTCCTTCTCCTCTATCTGACCTCTAAATGCCTGGGTGCTTCTGGGTTCATTTTTAGGTTTAACACCCGCCCCCCCCCCCCCCCCCCCCCCCAACCCCCCAACACAAAAAAACCCACGTCAGGGTTCGATTCCTGGTCAGGGTACATGCCTAGGTTACGGGCTTAATCCCCTGTAGGGGATGTGCAGGAGGCAGCCAATCAATGATTCTCTCTCAGTGTTGATGTTTCTATCTTTCTCTCCCTCTCCTTTCCTTTCTGAAATCAATAAAAATATATTATATTAAAAAAAATCCCCCCAAAACTCATTGCACTTTCTCCCTAGGCAACCTAATGCTGATCTCTCCAAATTTGTGTGTATAGCGTTAGCCTCTTTGAGCTCCAGTCTTATGTATGTATATGCTAATTTGACATCTCTGCTTGGAAGTCTAATAAACAGCTAAAGTAGAATTCAGCCAAAATAGATCTCTTAATACCTCCCCTCCCCCAAAACTATTATTCCTTCCCCCTTTTTGAAATCTAGCCAATCATTCCAGGAATCAGAAACCTAGGAGTCATCTTTCCCCTTCACCCACATTCAATCTGTCTGCAAGCTCTTTCTATTTTTCTTTCAGAATTTATCTCAAATCCATTCCCCCTTCCCACCCCACACCTGTCTTACCATCCCTACTCCCATCCTGGTTCAAGCCACCACCTGTAATAGCCTTCTGACTGTTCTTCCAGTAAACGCTTCCCTTTTCTATAAGCACTAAAGGGAATTTTAAACAATGTGAATCAGATCACACCCCTCTCAAGGCTTCTATTACAACTAAACTAAAATCCAAACTCTTTGCTGTGGTCAACAAGGCCCTTGTAAGATGATCCTGACTGCCTCTCTAACCTCCTCTTAGCCTCCTTTTCATCAGTCTCCAGTGGAGCCGCCCCGCCCATGCTGACCTCCTTTCTAGTCTTTGGATAAGCCAAGCTCTTTCTTACCTCATGGCCTTAGCATTCCTCTGCTTGAAATGCTCTTCTCTAGAAGCCTTAAATAGCTTCTCCTGTTTGTAATTCAGATCTCAGCCCAAATATAAACTCTTGAGAGGGCTTCCCTGACTACCTTTTATCTACATAGATCCTTTTCCTAAGTTATTCACTCTATTTATTTCCACCATATCACTCACTTCTCATAATTCAAAGCTGACTTGTTTACTTTTTTATTTACTATTCTTTCCCACTGGATGTCAGTACCATAGCTCAGGGACTTGGTCTTGGTTTTAACACCCAGACCCCAGGTCTTAGAATTGCCTCTAGTTCATAGTAGGTGCTCAGCAAACATTTGTTAAATAAATGAATGCAGAGTGAGAAAGGTGGGTGTGCAGATATAATCCTCTGGTGAAAGATCTGGGCTGAACATAAAGATTTGGGAATAAGCCCTGACCGGTTTGGCTCAGTGGACAGAGCGTTGGCCTGCGGACTGAAAGGTCCCGGGTTCGATTCTGGTCAAGGGCATGTACCTTGGTTGCAGGCACATCCCCAGTGGGAGGTGTGTAGGAGGCAGCTGATCGATATTTCTCTCCCATTGATGTTTCTAACTCTCTGTCCCTCTCCCTTCCTCTCTGTAAAAAAATCAATAAAATATATTTTTAAAAAAAGATTTGGGAATAAGAAATAAATCTTTTTAAAAAAAATATTTTTATTGATTTCAGAGAGGAAGGGAGAGGGAAAGAGAGACAGAAACATCAAAGATGAGAGGGAATCATCGATAGAGCCCGCAACTCGGGTCCGCACTGGGGATTGAGCCCGCAACCAAGGCATGCGCCCTTGGCTGGAGTCGAACCCGGGACCCTTCAGTCTACAGGCCGACACTCTATCCACTGAGATAGAAATAACCAGCCAGGGCAAGAAATAAATCTTAATAAGCAATAGAAGGGAACTTCCTTAACCGGTTAAAAGGATCTACAAAGAAATCTATAGCATGAGACTTAATGGTGAAACATCAAAACAGTCCCTTTAAGAATGGAACAAGGGTGCCCACTACCACATTTTCTATGCAAGTCTGCTGGAGATCCCGGCCAGTAGAGTGTGGAAAAAAGAGAAATAGTGTTGTCTTTTTTTAAAGGAAATTTGAACATATATCATTTATGTAGAAAAAAACTATAAAAATGATTAATTTAGAGTTTAGTGAGGTTGCTGGTTAATTACAAAAATAAAATGTTTTTAAAAATTTTGTTACTAAAAAATTTTTCTTACTATACCAGGAAAATAGAGCCTATCTCATTATTCTAAGGTTATCTTTATACTTTTGTAAATAAAATCAACCATTATATCACCACAAAACTCACTGTGAGCACAGTGAATTAAAAAAAGAAAAGAGCCTTAGCTGTTTTGGTTCAGTGGATAGAGCGTTGACCTGTGGACTGAAGGGTCCTGGGGTCGATTCCGGTCAAGGGCGCATGCCCATGTTGCAGGCTCAATCCTCAGTAGGGGGTGTGCAGGAGGCAGCCAATCAATGGTTCTCTCTCATCATGGATGTTTCTTTTTTTTTTTTTTTTAATATATTTTTATTGATTTCAGAGAGGAAGGAAGAGGGAAGAGAGAGAGACATCAATGATGAGAGGATCATTGATTGGCTGCCTCCTGCATGGCCCCTACTGGGGTTAAGCCTGCAACCTGGGCATGTGCCCTTGACCAGAATTGAACC
>NW_005360846.1:199800-203841 GCF_000412655.1 Myotis brandtii
TTGATGTTTCTATTTCTCTCTCCCTCTCCCTTCTTCTCTGAAATCAATAATAAAATATATATATATATATATAAAAATAAATACGTAAAAAGAAAAAAAAAGACCCCATAGACTACCAAGGCATGTTATTGTGATACTTTAAAATACCAGACAAAGCAAGAAAATCCTAAGAATATCCAAGAAGAAAAAAAAAAAACCACAAAAAACAACAATAGGTCATCTACAATAGAACAAAAATCAAGAGCAGCACTGGATGCTAGAAGACAATGGACCAATGGTTTCATATTTTTAAAGAAAAATTACTTGATTTTAAATACAAAATTCTATACCCAGCTAAACTGGCATTGAATTATATATGTTTAAAGTTTTATTGTTTTTGGATATATAAGAATGTAGAAAATCTGTCTCATACAAACTCATCACTCATCTGATAATATGCCCCAGAAAAAGAAAGGAGTAAACAAAAAAGAATTTCACTTGAAATCCAGGACGCAGTCCACTCAGCCCAGAAGAGCAGCCAGGGGAAATCCTAGGAAGACTTCTATATAGCAGGCATGGCCCAAGGCAATCAGTGCAGATCAGAAACATAATAGAGAGGTTTCCAGGAGGGAGATTTCCAAGAAAAAGAATTAAAAAAAAATTTTTTATTGATTTCAGGGAGGAAAGGAGAGAGAGATGGAAACATCAATGATGTGAGAGAATCATCAATTGGCTGCCTCCTGCAAGCCCCACACTGGGGACCAAGCCCACAACCAGGGCATGTGCCCTTGACCAGAATCAAACCCGGGATCATTCAGTCTGCAGGCCAATGCTCTATCCACTGAGCCAAATTGGCCAGGGCCCAAGAAAAAGAATTTGATAGAACACAATAGCAATCGGGTAAGATAGGGAAGGGAGGGATATTAATTATAATTAAGATGCTGCAAGAAAAACAACTATAATAATTATAAACTCCAGCCTCCCCTCCCCCAATCTGTTTAAAGAATAAATACAATTATAATCCATTATAGTATTTGGCTTTCCTAGTCAACATTTTGTTGTTGTTGTTAATCCTCATCTGAGGATATTTTTTCCATTGATTTAAAAAATATATAGTTTTTTGCTATAAGCCTTAAGATATATTATGGATACACTAGAGGCCCGGTGCACGAGATTTGTGCACTGGGTGGGGGGGGGGGGCCCCCCAGCCCAGCCTCCACCCTCGGGGAATGTCCACTTGCTGGCTTAGGCGATCGGGCCTAAGCTGGCAGTCAGACATCCCTCTCGCAGTCCGGGGCTCTCACAGTGCAGGACCTCTCACTCCTTCCTGCCTCCAGAGGCTCCTGCCACCACCGCTGCACTCGCCAGCTGTGAGCTCAGCTTCTAACTGAGCAGTGCTCCCTCTGTGGGAATACACTGACCACCAGGGGGCAGCTCCTGCATTAAGCGTCTGCCCCCTGGTGATCAGTGTGCGTCATAGTGACCATTCATTCTGCTGTTTGGTCGATTTGCATATTAGACTTTTATTATATAGGACTAGTGGCCCAGTGCACGAAATTCATGCACATTAATAGAAGTGTCAGAGATGAAAGAAAAGTAGTAAAATGTATATGAAAATCTCCCTCCTGTCAGAGTCTCGGGCGCCCCGCAAGACCCAGAGTAAAGTCCCCACCCATCTACGCTTGCCTCAAAATCGCATGAGACCCAGACCTGGCCGACCCCACCCCCATCAAGCCCCGCCGGGCAGGGAACGAAGCCTCCTGCTGATCGCGTGTAATGACCATTTGCATATTAGCCTTTTATTATTAAGACTAGAGGCCCAATGCACGAAGATTCGTGGTGTCTTGAGCTTAGTTTATGCCCAATAAAACTGGTTGATTTTTAATCATGAACTAGAGGCCTGGCGCACAAAATTTGCACACTTGTGGGGATCCCTCAGCTTGGCCTGTGCCCTCTTGCAGTTCAGGAGCTCTGGGTAGTGGGCCTAAGCCGGCAGTCAGACATCCTTAGCACTGCTGTGGAGGCGGGAGAGGCTCCCACCACCACTGCTGTGCTCACCAGCCCTGAGCCCAGCTCAGGGCTTCTGGCTGAGTGGCACTCTTCCTGTGGAAGCACACTGACCACCAGTGGGCAGCTCCTGCATTGAGCGTCTGCCCCCTGGCGGTCAGTGTGCGTCATAGTAACTGGTTGTTCCACCGTTTGCATATTAGCCTTTTATTATATAGGTTGGGAGGGACTGACAGAGGTCAGAGGGGAGGGGGTTGGACATAGACAAAAGTGTGGTGATGGCCCGAGGTGGGAGGGCTGGGTGGAGGAGGGCAAAGGGGCAGAAATGGGAGACATCTATAATAGTGTCAACAATAGAATAAAAACAACAATGATATACCACTATGTTACACACCTATTAGGAAAAAAAAAAGATACATTATGAACTATGTATTTACTACTTTGATAAAATTAAAAATTTAAAAGGAAAGGATTTTGTCCAGAAAGGAGTGTTGTTGAAATGTTTATTTTTTTTATTTTTTATTTTTATGGTAAAGCTAAGGAAGCTTCAGAGCCCCTGTGAGGGCTGGATTTGTTCTGGGGGAGACAGCAAGCAAGTTGCAACCAGCAGCATTTTGGATAACCTGCCTGAAATTATTTAAAAGAGAAAGGGACAGATTCCCCAAGCCTACAGTTAGTTGTAATTTATTTTCTTATTCTAAATAAAGTCATTTTTGAACCTTATTAACTTCCCCGCCCACCTAAAATTAGTTCTTCAAGTTCAGTAAACTCTTTAGGCCTCCAAACCTGTGCTAGTCCCTGAGGGTTGGGGTCCCCAAAGGAGTTGGGATTCATTCATTATATTTATTTGCTCCTTTTAATTCTTGTTCAAGAGGGAGAGTAATTTTTATAATAAGGATTGTATTGGAACCTGCTCCTTCTTCGGCTGTTTACAGGTTTACCTTACCGGGAACGCACAGAGACTTGAAGCCCTTTGACGGCAGGGACAGAGCTGTATTGAGTTTCTATAATACAGGCACAATGTTAATACAACTTTTAAAAATGTTTGTTGAAGAAACAGAGAAATTTCAGTGCCATGAGGCATTACTTTTCCTTCTGCTCCATCTCTTTATTGAGACTTTTGTGCAAAGCGGGGGGCTGAGGGGATGAGCAGGCAGAGTGGAGTGGAGTAACTTTTTTCAAACCCCAGGTCCCATACTTTGATTTTAGACAGTAGATGCATTTCTGAATGACATTTTGAATTGGGTATATTAGATTTTGCTGATATTATGATTATTTTTTAAAATATATTTTATTTTTTTACAGAGTGGAAAGGAGAGGGAGAGTTAGAAACATGGATGGGAGAGAAACATCGATCAGCTGCCTCCTGCACACCCACCACTGGGGATGTGCCCGCAACCGAGGTACATGCCCTTGACCGGAATCGAACCCAGGACCCTTGAGTCCGCAGGCCGATGCTCTACCCACTGAGCCAAACCGGTTGCAGCGGTTCTCAACCTGTGGGTCGCGACCCTTTCACAGGGGTCGCCTAAGACCATCCTGCATATCAGATATTTACATGACGATTCATAACAGTAGCAACATTACAGTTATGAAGTAGCAACGAAAATAATTTTATGGTTGGGGGTCACAACATGAGGAACTGTATTTAAAGGGCCAGAAGGTTGAGAACCACTGGTAGGGCAATAGAGATTATTTTTAATGATGTTTAGACGTTTCGTACTATGAGGTGCAAAATATTTTGCTTATTTCAGGAATCTTTGCGCGTTCTTTCTGTAGTAAAGTGAATTATCAACATGGTAAGTCCGTTTGGGGGGGGTCTGCTTAAAACGGGGCTCATCAGTCCTAAACTCGGCTCTCACAATGACTAACGCGCACACCACGCGTGGGGTTACCTGGTCGCTGGACACAAAACCATTTCCTCTGGTCCCTCTGCTCCCACAACACCTGCTTCAACCCGAGGCGCTGTCTTGACCCTCCATGACCTCTTTGTCATGGCGTCCGCCGCCTGAGGCCTCGGCAGGCAGCCGGGCGTCGACCTTCCCAAGATGGCGG
>NW_005360846.1:205112-231133 GCF_000412655.1 Myotis brandtii
GCTCCCCGCGGGCTCCGGCTGGGGAGGCGGCCGGCTGTGCCTTCCCAGAGGTGCCTGCGCCCCCCTCCCCCATTGTCCCGGCCTCCGGCCGTTTGCGGCTTCCAGGTTGACTTTTTAGGGGGTTGGCTCCTACTCTGCTAGGACTGTCTGAGCGGAGCATGCGCGCTGGAGGTGTACGTGTGCCGAGTGTCAGGGGGGAGGCGGGCTGGAGGCTTCACAATGCCGCCCCACGTGCTGCCAGATTTAAAGAGAAATGAGCCAGCAGTTACTCCTGCTGCCCAGCGCCCAGCGTGTGCCCTTTTCGGTCCAGGCGAATTTTCACCTCCCCGCTGTACAGCCTGCAGCCCGTAGCCCTCGGCAGAAGCCGAAGGCTGGAATGAAGACATCTGTTTTTGAGTTAGGTTTGAGGGTTTGAGGTTAAATCACCTTTATGGCTTCCTAGGAAAAGGTTGTCAGGGGCTGTTACAGATTGTATAATTAGGTTTATTATTAGAGCATGAGCAAGCAGGTTTGGGCAAGGATTAAAGTTCTAGGTGCTCAAGGGGAGTGACTTGAAGTGAGTGGAGAAGTATTTGATATCTATGTTCATCTGGAAAAATAGTGAAAGAATAATAACCTCATTGCATCTTATATTTTCAAACACCTTACTTTTCTGTGTAATTTTTTGTTTTTGTTTTTTTGGATGAAGGAATCTCCCTAAAAATTCTTTAATCAGAATAAGTTTTTGTGATGTAGTGGATTATTAAGCAATATGGAAATACTAAATTAGTATTAAAATACTACTCAACTCTTATATAATGAGAAAGATACACTTAAAAAGGTATAAAAGAGTTACATAGTTAATAAGAAAGTTAGGCTAATAAGAGCGTTAGGCAGTAGCAGTGTTACAAGTTATTTCCTACCCATTTATGAATTAGCTATAGATTTTGATAGCCACTAGTTCAGTTGAGTACTCTTTTTTGACAAGATTAATCCCACATATTGATAAAACATTTTCTAAAGGTCTTTATTAATGGTTGACATTTTGGTAAGGCACACTAAAATATTCTTTAAGATCAGAGGAGAGGATAATTTAGTTTGTAATTTTCAGGCCTCATTATAAAGTTAACTTAGCTGCTTTTTTTAAAATACGCATTTATTGACTATTTAATATATATTTTTGTTGATTTCAGAGAGGAAGGGAGAGGGAGAGAGATAAAATCATTGATCGGCTTCCTCCCGCACGGCCCCCACTGGGGATTGAGCCTGCAGCTGAGATACGCACCCTTGTTGGGTTTCGAACCTGGGACCCTTCAGTCTGCAGGCCGATGCTCTATCCACTGAGCAAACTGGCTAGGGCTTTTTTGCCTTCATCAGAGTCAATGGAATATTCTTAATTTCTTACATTTTTGAGGGATTTTAACTAACATGCTCAAAATGTATAAAATAGAAGCCAAGGTGTAGTGAAATGTAAAAATATCAAGTTTATTGGAAAGAGTTTATAAGTACATACTAAAATAAAGGTCCTATTGTATTTTGGTACTACATTGTTTGAACTTTGTGGTTCTTCAGATATTTAAAAACAGGAAAGAATGGTAATCTGTAATCTCTTGAAATCTTTTAGCCTGCACTTTTGGAAGGCATTATAAGAAGTACTTTAGAAATCTTGAAATGTATTGAATTTAGTAGACACACAAACCTGTAAGCTATTCTAGCTGCTAGAATTTCAGAAACTAACAGCAGTGGCCAACAATAGTTACATTTATTGAGCCCCTAGTCTGCTAGTCCTTATATAGGATTTTATTTCATTACTTAAGGGGAGAATTTATTGTGTGTTTTGTAGGTAACTTTAATGAAGAACCTAGTTACTTTACTTTAAGAGTTGAACAGAATGATTCCTTGGGTTGCAGTTTCTTACCTCAGCTCTACTGACTTTTTGGGTGGATTGTTGTGTGGTTCTATACTTGCATGATAGAATGTTCAGCAACATTCTTGGCCTCCATCCACTAGATGCCAGTAGTACACCCCCTCAGTTGTGACAGACAAAAATGTTGCCAAGTATCCCCCAAGGGACAGAATGATCCCGGACTGAGAAATTACTGGTTTAAGGTGTTTTAGTTAAGACCATTTGGCTATTGTAAAGGAATAAGAACACCTTACATATTCCTGAAATCAGATAGGTTGTGTATTTCTTTGTGGATATTATTGGACTATGACTTTATTCCTTTGCGAATTCTGCAGTGGCAGTTTAGCTTTGGCAGTGCATTATGCTAAACACTAAGAAATCCCACAGCACAAGAGATAAATTTTTAAGCATTTTTAAAAAAGTTATTATAAGCACTGGATAAAAATACAAAGAGTACAAGAAGGTATAGTCTTTCCATCCTGACCTCCAATTCTTTGCTTGGAAACAACCATCATTGATAATTTCTTGTGTGTCTTGTCTTTTCAGAGAGATTCTTCTATATATGTTTATGGGCTAATGTTTGCTGAGGACTGACAGATACTAGGAGCTGAGTGCTTTACATATATTATTTTATCTTCCCAATAAGGAATAGAGGCTTAGAGAGCTTAAGTAACTTGCCCGAGATTACACAGGTACTAAGTGGTGCTTCCCATCTAGATTCATATTCAGGACCTTCTTATTTGAGAAACTTTGATTTTTTTATTTGTATTTTTTACAAAGTTTCTCTTATTTTTGTGTTATTTTTTTTTCATTTAAAAATTATTATTTTTTAATCCTCACCTGAGGATATTTTTCCATTGATTTCTAGAGAAAGTGGAAGAGAGAGGGAAAGACAGAGAGAAAATGTGAGAGGAACACATTGATGGTTGCTTCCTGCATGCGCCCTAACCAGAATCGAACCCGGGACCCTTTGGTCCGTAGTCCAACACTATCCACTGAGCCAAACTGGCTAGGGTGAGACTTTGATGATTTTAATTGGCAGTATTGCCTCCCGGGGAATCTTCTATAATAATAAAAGCGTAATATGTTAATTAGACTGGACCACCTTTCGGCTTTGCCGGGGCTGCAAGGAAAGCCCAGGTCCCAGGTGCCAGAGGGAAGCCGGTGCTGACAGCTGGGGGAAGGAAGGCCTACTTTTTTTTTTTTTTTTAATATATCTTTATTGATTTCAGAGAGGAAGGGAGAGGGAGAGAGATAGAAACATCAATGATGAGAGAGAATCATTGATCAGCTGCCTCCTGCATGCCCCCTACTGGGGATCAAGCCCACAACCCAGGCATGTGCCCTTGACCCTAATTGAACCCAGGACCCTATCCACTGAGCCAAATCAGCTAGGGCAGGAAGGCCTATTCTTGCACGAATTTCGAGCATCGGGCTTCTAGTAATTAATAACACAATAGGGTTTTATACATTTAAATATTCAAAGCTGGTGTTTCTCAGTAGTTGAGCATAGGCCAATGAACCAGAAGTCTATGCATGGTTGATTCCCCTTCAGGGTTTGATCCCAAGTAGGGGGCGTAGAGGAGGCAGCCCGTCAATAATTCTCATCATTTTTGTTTCTATCTCCCTCTCCCTTCCTCTCTGAAATCAATAAAAATATATTTAAAAATAAAACAAAACAAGAAACCCAAAACAAAGTTAATCTATCCAGTAACTCAAAAAATGAGAAAATGTTCTCATCTTAATAAAATTTACTGCATTAAAATAATATGCATTAAAATCTAAGTGATATTCTAGAGGTAATCATAAAAAGATATGTTAGCTCTTGTCAACTTAAGACCAACATTCTGCAGAATCAAGGAAAATATCTTTGAATTTAATGTCATAGACTGAAAGCACTAAGCTTCTCCCCCCCTCCCCAATATATTTTATTGATTTTTTACAGAGAGGAAGGAAGGGGGATAGAGAGTTAGAAACATCGATCAGCTGCCTCCTGCACACCCCCCACCGGGGATGTGCCTGCAACCAAGGTACATGCCCCTGACCGGAATCGAACCCAGGACCCTTCAGTCCACAGGCCGACGCTCCATCCACTAAGCCAAACCGGTCGGGGCAAGCAGTAAGCTTTTTGGTGTTTGCAGTTAATTCTGAGGAAAAATATTGGGGCTGACTGGACTTATTTCCTACTCTAGCCATACTAAATTTTACTATATGACAAGCATTTATAAGGAATAAAAGGAGGTGTTTTTTAAAGATTACGTGAAGGTTTTTTTGTGTGTTTTGTTTTTAAAATATATTTTATTGATTTTTTACAGAGAGGAAGGGAGAGGGATAGAGAGAAACATCAATGGGAGAGAGACATTGATCAGCTGCCTCCTGCACACCTACTACTGGGGATGTGCCCGCAACCAAGGTACATGCCCTTGACCGGAATCGAACCTGGGACCCTTCAGTCCGCAGGCTGACGCACTATCCACTGAGCCAAACCGATAGAGCCAAACCGGTTAGGGCCAAGTTTTTTTTTTTTTTTTTAACATTGATAACATTGTTTTCAGTAGTTCTCACAGGCACCTGTCATTCTAGAACTAGGAAGAATCTGTTTATGCAATACAATGAAATAATTGAGCATCTTTTACTTAGAAATTTTGATTGCATATATTAATAATCTGGAAAATTCCCTAATTTTTATCTCCTTGGCTACCCATATAAATAGGTTTATTTTATTTTTTATTTTTTTTTATAAGTAGGTTGTTTTGATTAGTGAGTCATGTGTGTTCTTAGACATAATGTGCAATAAAGTCATTGGGAGTTTGTTAAAAATACAGATTCCTGGCCTTATCTCCACAGTCTACATGTCTTGATGGGGGCCCAAGAAAACCTAATTTTTATAGCAGCGCTTTGGGTGGCTGTGAAGCAGGTGTTCTGAGCTATGCTGCAATAATAGGTACCCAATCGGGATGACCTGCAGGTAGCCCCAGTTCCTAGAGTTTGTGATGTGCTATGTTTTATTAGCTCTCCTGGTGTTCATAGGATATTGAAAGAATACTCTTAAAAGAGGAGTTAGAATGATTTGATATTTCTTATTGGACCTTCTAGAGTATATTGGCACTCTGACAAACAACTCCATTAACAATCTTAAACAAGCAGAAATAGAGTAATTGATTATTGACAGGGACATCCTAGTGATAGAAGATTCTGGGTGACGAGCCAAATATTAATAACCTTTTTTTTAAGTTAAAGTTTAGATATAGTTACTGATTTGAGATAGAGAAACATTGGTTTGCTATTCCACTTATTTATGCATTCATTGCTTGATTCTTGTATTTGCTCTGATGGGGATCGAACCCACCCTTCGGTGTATTGGGGACACTGCTCCAACCAACTGAGCTACCTGGCTGGGCTAATTATTAATAATCTTAATGCTAATAATTATTGACCCACATATTTAGAAATGGAAGAAAAGTCTAAAAGTAAATTTACATTGCATCAAACTACTAATTGCTTTAACAGAGTTTGGGAATTTTTATATCCAGAAATCATTACAGTATTATAGAAAGAATGCAGTTACTACATATTGTACTGAATATATTGTCAGAAAAAATGCATAGATGAAACATTTTGGTTGAGGGTGGGTGTAGGATGATTTACAATCCTTGTAGTAGAGGGAGCATCAAAGAATTATGTATCTGCCCTGGCCGGTTTGGATCAGTGGTTAGAGCATCGGCCCTTGTACCAAAGGGTCTCGGGTTCAATTCAGGTCTAGGGCACATACCTGGGTTGCAGGTTTGATCTCTGGCTCCTGTTGGGGTGCACCATTGATATGTCTCATATCTATGTTTCTCTCTCTCCCTCTTGCTCTCTCACTCTCTTTCTCCCCCCCCCCCCCTTTTTAAAAATCAGGGGAAAAAAAGTATCCTTGGGTGAGGATTAACACAACAAAATAAGAATTATGCATCTGTTATGTTGTGTTACAGAATCCAAAATAGTCTTATTTTTGTAATATATACATATATCAAATCATTATGTTGCACATCTTAAATGTACACAATGTTATATGCCGTTTATATCTCAGTAAAGCTGGAAGGAAGTCTCAACTTTTTAATGAATAAGTGAACTTTCTTAACATTAGGGAGTAGATGATTTAAAATATATATATATTTATGTGCCACGCCAGCACGACCAAGGGTGATTCCGAGTGGGGGGGTGAAAGGATTAAGGAAAGACAGACAAGAGAATAATAGCTGGGTCTCGGTGGGGACGCTGCCTCCCTGATGAGACAACGACAGTGCCCACAAGCCGTGTCTTTATTTTATAGCAGATGCCACGAGGCAAAGTAGGGGCGTGATCACGTTGTTTACAGCATTCTCTGAGTTTCAACCTCACTCAACTACGTGCACCCGAACTCTATCACAAGGCACGTGGGGCTACGTGTTTGGACCATAGGTTCAAGCTTACAACCACAGCCGTTGGCTATAATTGTGCTGGGAGGGCCCTGCCCTCCAGCTGGGACTTGCACGTGGCAATGAGAGGACCCTGTCCTTTCATTAGTCCGAAGCTTGGTCCTGGCCAAAACACTGTAACCGCGCCCCACATATTTATTGATTTCAGAGAGGAAGGGTGAGGGAGTGAGAGATAGAAACATCAATGATGACAGAGAATCATTGATTGGCTGCCTCCTGCATGCCCCCTATTGGGGATCATGCCCTGACCTGGTGACCTCTTGTTTCCTGGGTCGAGGCTCAACTGCTGAGCAACACCTGGCTGGGCAGGAATAGGTGATTTTAAGTTATAATTTTTGTTCAGTGAATATTTTTGAAATACAATGAAATTTAGTTTTTTATACGTAACAGTTTAATTTTCTGTAAGCTACTTCAGGCTGAAACATACTTTCTACATTAGTCTTTTTAAAAAAATATGTTTTATTGATTTTTAGAGAGAGGAAAAGAGAGGGAGAGGGAGGGGGGGGGGAGACAAAGAAACATCTGTGCAAGAGAGAGTCATTGATCTGTTTCCTCCCATACGCACCCTGACCGGGATCCAACCTGAAATCTGGGCATGTGCCCTGACTGGGAATCAAACTGGCAACCTTTCCGTGTACAGGACAACACTTAACCAACTGAGCCACACTGACCAGGGCCTAGCCTTTTATAATGAAGTAGAGGCCCAGTGCATGAAATTCGTGCACTGGTAGTGTCCCTAGCAGCTGCTGGCTGCCTGCCGTGTACTCCCTGCCTTCCCCCAGCCAGCCCTGCCCCATCACATTCCTGGACAAACTCCCAGTCGAGGGGACAATTTGCATACTATCCTTCTATTACATAGCACTAGTGATTTGGTGCACGGATTTGTGCACATTGAAAGGAAATTAATTAGAAAGTGGCCAGCGGAAGCCTGGCCTTGCTCCGGAACTGAGTGCTCATCCCATGTGGAAGGTTTGGGGGCTTTACATTCCTTGTTCCTAGTGTTCCTGGCCATGACCCCTTCCTTGTGTTTCCCAGTTCCCTGTGATTCCTCAGAAGATCAGTCTCCCTTCCAAACCATGGCATCCTGTACACCCAGCTAAGTGGCTCTTTTGCCACCAAAACTCCTGAGAGAGGAGCTCCTTTCCCCAATGGACCCCAGGAGACTTTCTGGCCCTCTGCTCACTGTTCCCAGGAACCTGCCCCTCAAGGCCTGTCTGAGAGTGCTTCGCTCTCCATCCATCACCTTCCCTATCCATTCCCCTCCTACTGGCGCTTCTCTTCTGCCCTGTGTATTCCACTGTTACCCCTAAATGTCTGTCTGTGCCACTAGCTTGGCCCTGGGCCTTTTTTGAATACCCAACTCTTACAATGAACTTTCTGAGCAGGTGATGTCCAACTTCTTTGCTCTTCAGGGACTGAGTCTGCCTCTCTCCTCTCTTGGGCCTATGTGACCTAGGAATAAGTGCATCTGAATCCGGAGAGGTAGCCAGGCAGGCTGCAGAGTCTTTGGGGCAGAGGCTGGGAGAGATTTGGGTACTTTCTGTTACCACTATTGGGGTGATACCAGAGGAGGGGGGACCTCATACTATGACCTGATCCAGGACCTCCTCTGGAAGAGAGCTCAGCCCAGGTGTGTGTGTGCGTGTGTGCCTGTGAGTGTGTGTGCACATGAGCGTAAACTGACTTGTCTGGTTGTGTTATTCAGGGTGGGCTGGGGACTCACCAGAAGAATCCCCTTAGCCCGCTCAAGACTGTTTTTTTCATGTACCTTCTCCAAAGGGGTCAGGGGAAGGAGGTC
Source organism: Myotis brandtii (assembly GCF_000412655.1). Classification (NCBI taxonomy): domain Eukaryota; kingdom Metazoa; phylum Chordata; class Mammalia; order Chiroptera; family Vespertilionidae; genus Myotis; species Myotis brandtii. The sequence continues at coordinate 213,256 of NW_005360846.1, forward strand.
CAGGTGGGTTGAGGGCGTCACAGTGAATAACCACTAAGGCCACATTGCTGCCAGGAGCGGGTGGGGGAGGTTTGGGGCTCCGAGGACCTGGCACCTGGCTTTGGTTTTCTGTCTTCTTTCCTCAGGACGCCCCCTGAGGCCTGGGATTGCACCTGGCTTTGAGGAGCACCTGTGGCTGCTGCTCTACCAGTGTAGTCATGGGCTTCCCTCCTTTCGCAGGGCAAGTTCTCCTTCCCCAGAGACTGGGCAACTGGCTGTTTCTATGACATATTTATTTTTACTTATGTTTCATGTCACTTTTTAAAAAAAGCAAACAGAACAATTGTGAGTATAATTGCCTATCAGTTTTCTTTATTTCTCTTTTTGTAAAATAAAATTTAAACTCAAGAAGGCAAAAAAAAAAAAAAAGTGGCCAGTGGAGTGGGACTGGGCGAGGAGGAGCCAACCTCCTCCTTTGGTCTCTCCCTGGCTGGCTGCACCTGGGGTGATGCCAGGGCTTGAAGGGCATCTGTGGAGTGAGTGGGGTCCCTCCGGCAGGTGGGGTCCCTTGGCCTGGCCTGCGGGGATCGGGCCGAAACTGGCAGTCCGACATCCCCTGAGGGGTTCCGGAGTGCGAGAGGGCACTCTGTAAAGTTGCTGTTGTACAGGGAGTAGAATGCAAATGCACGTGTGTAATAAACCAGGTTCAGGGCCAACAGTGCCCCAGCAACAACATAACCCATGGCCGAAGGTGGAATCGCGTGGCCCCTCGAGGAATTGGGCTACCTCCTTTCTGGTTTTGTGGTGTGTCACCCGAGAACTGCTGCTGCCAAGTCACTGCAGCTCAGCAGCTCCTGCGTTGAGCGTCTGCCCCCTGTTGGTCATTGCATGTCATACTGACCAGTCGGACAGTAGGAGTAACACTTAGCATATTAGCCTTTTATATACAGTAGGTCCTCGGGTTACGATCCGTTCCTACAGCGTGATGTAATGCGATTTTCGCCGTTAAGTCAGAACCCACCTACATAAGCACCTATGTCACTCACATGGAGCACATACACAGCAGTGATGAAGTGAAACAGTAAAAAATTTAAAAGAAAAATAACAATTCCTGATCTTTACTTGTGGTAAATAAATAATAAAAAACATAAAGCACATATGTACATACGTTGAAATGACAGAACTTTTTTTTTTTATATAAATAAATGGGAGATGGCGACGTAACCATTAAACAAAATCATGAAACAACGTACGTCATAACTTGAGGACTGCCTGTAATGATTTTGGTACTAACAAGGGACTGTAATTCTCATCATTGAAACTTTTCCTATTGAAGAAAAATCTGTAAGCCTCAAAATTTTCTTTCTATCTTCACTTAGTTATTATGGCTTATACTCAACTATCACTTCTCTCCTACCCTATGTTGTCTTCTTCTAGTATTTCTTAACTTTTATAAAGATATGTGGGTGGTAAATTTTGAGTCTGCATATTGAAAAATGCCTTAATTTTGTCCTCAGATTTGATCATTTGGTTTTCTGGAAATTGAATTCTGGGTTAAAAATATTTTCCCATGGAACTTTGATGTCATTTTTCCATTGTTACGTTATTCCTTTGTCCAGAATTTTCTCAATGAGAAGACAGTGATGAAGAATGACTCATGTCAGCCCGGCAAGGGTTGCTCAGTGGTCAAGCATCGACCCATAAACCAAGAGGTCACTGGTTTGATTCCTGGTCAAGGCCCAGCCTCGGGTTGGGGGAATGATCCCCAGTGTGGAGGGGGAGGCATGCAGGAGGCAGCCTATTGATGATGTTTCTCATTCATTGATGCTTCTATCTTTCTATCCCTCTCATTTCCTTTCTAAAGATTGATAAAAACATTTTTTTAAAAAAAGGAATGGGATGGGGGGGGGGGAGGACACATATGTAATACCCTTTGTAATACTTTTAGCAATTAAAAAAAAAAAAAAGGAATGACTCCTATCAGTATAATTTTGTTTCTGTGTAGATGCTTTTTTGAAGTTCTAAAGGATTTTCTGTATACTTGGAGTTCTAAATTTTTACCCATGTTGTGTCTTAAGTGTAACTTTTTTTATTCATTGTTTTAGATTCTTTTTTTTTTCAGAGCTTTTTAAAAAAATATATACTTTTATTGATTTCAGAGAGGAAGGAAGAGGGAAAGAGAGATAGAAACATCAGTGCTGATAATCATTGATTGGCTGCTTCCTGCATGCCCCCACTGGGGATTGAGCCCGCAACCTAGGCATATGCCCTTGACCGGAATCGAACCTGGGACCCTTCAGTCCGCAGGCCAACGCTCTATCCCCCAAGCCAAACTGGCTAGGGCTAGATTCTTTAAAAAAAAAAAAAATACACACACACACACATTTTATTGATTTCAGAGAGGAAGGAAGAGGGAAAGAGAGATAGAAACATCAAAGATGAGAGAGGATCATGGATTGGCTGCCTTCTGCATGCCCCCTACTGGGGATCGAGCCAGCAACCCAGGCATGTGCCCTTGACTGGAATCAAACCCAGGACCCTTCAGTCCGTAGGCTGATGCTCTATACACTGAACCAAACCAGCTAGGGCTCATTCATTATTTTAGATTCTTATTGGGCTCTTTTATTTATTTTTATTGTTAATCCTCACCTGAGGATATTTTTTCCATTGTTTTTCAGAGAGAGAGAGAGAGAAAGGGAAGGAGGAAAGAAGAGAGAGAGAGAGAGAGAGAGAGAGAGAGAGAAACATCAATGTGAGAGAGACACATTGAATGGTTGTCTCCTGCATGCTCCCCATTGGGGACTGGGGAGCAAACCCACAACCCAGGTATATGCCCTTGACTGGAAATCAAACCCAAGACCCTTTGGTGCACCAGCTGAGGCTCTAACCATTTAGACTTACCAGTCAGGCCCTAATGGGCTCTTTGACTGCTTCAGTCTGTTTTGAGCTCAGAAGTTTCTATTATTTTTTTGTCGTCCTCTACATTATCTTTGGAACCTTTACTAGTCAGGTGTTTGAACTTTTTTTTTAAAAATATATTTTCACTTAGCATGATTTTAGAGAGGAAGGGAGAGGGGGAGAGAGATAGAAACTTCAATGATGAGAAGAGAATCATTGATTGGCTGCCTCCTGCACGCCCCCCACTGAGAATCGAGCCTGCAACCAAGGCATGCGCCCTTGGCCGGAATCGAACCTGGGACCCTTCAGTTCACAGGCCGACGCTCTGTCCATTGAGCCAAACCAGCTAGGTCAGGTGTTTGAACTTTTTAATCTCATTTCTTTGCCTTTTAATTTTCATATTGTCTATTTTCTGTCTTTTGTTACTATATTGTGGATATTCCCCCCCCCCTTTTTTTTTTCCCCATATTAGTGACTTGGTCTTCAACCATGCATGTTTTGTTATTTAGACTGGCCATTCAATTTTTCATTTTAGTAATTGTATATCTAATTTCCAAGAACTTAGTCTCTCCCATAGAAGTCTGTTTTTAATAACACATTTACTGAGTTTTAATGTGCATACCATAAAATCTACTCATTTTACACATACAGTTTGATATGTTTAGAGTTGTTCAACCATCAGCACAATGTAATTTTAGAACACTCCTATCACTTTAGAAAGAAATCTTGTGCCCATTAGTAGTCACTCCTCTTTCTTAGCCCCACATCCAGGCAACTATAAATCTACTTTTTGTTCCTATGAAATTATCTTCTCTGGACATTTAATATAAATGAAATAATATAGCATGTGTTCTTTTGTGTATGGCTTCTTTTACTTAGCATGTTTTTAAGGTTGATCTCTGTTGTAGTATATTAAATCTGTTGTTCCAAATCATTTGTTGAAAACACTATCCTATTCCTATTGAATCACCATGGAACTTCCGTTGAAAAATCTGTTAACCAACCTGTGTATGTTTCCTTGGGTACTCTTTTATCTGTATGTCCACCTCTATGCCAATATCATAGCTATTGCTGTATAGTAAGTCTTGAAATCATATCATGTAGTATAAACCTTCTAACTCGTGAGAAAGAATTATAGAGAAATTAGGTGCTTACAAAAATATTGGAAGGGCTAAAAGAATGATTTAAGGAGAAAAATCTCCAGTATAGCAACCAGAGAAATATGGAACTGACCCCCCAGGAGCCTTAAAAGCTAAGAATTCAAGAACAGAATACAGCACTGTGATCCAGATTCACAAAGATGAGTCAAGAAGAAATCACTACACCACTTCTGTGCATATCATATCCAGCATAATAAAATAAAAGGCCACAGATTGAAGCAGTAATATTGTGTTTTTGCAGACCATAATTGTGTATGTAGAAAATTCTAAGGAAAATGTGAAAAAGCTACTAGATCTAATAGCCCAGTTTATCAAGGCTGAATAATACAAGATCAAAACACAAAAATAAATTATATATGTATGTATGTGTGTGTGTATACACACACACACACACACACACACACACACACTAGAGGCCCAGTGCATGAAATTTATGCACTGGCGCGGGGGTGGGGGGTGTCCCTCAGCCCAGCCTTCACCCCCTCCAATCTGGGACCCCTCGGAGGATGTCCGACTGCAGGTTTAGGCCCAATCCCACAGTATCGGGCCTAAACCAGCAGTCAGACATCCCTCTCACAATTTGGGACTGCTGGCTCCCAACCGCTTGCCTGCCTGCCTGCCTGATTGCCCCTAACCGCTTCTGCCTGCCAGCCTAATCACCCCCTAACCACTCCCCTGTCAGCCTGATCGATGCCTAACTGCTCCCCTGCTGGCTCGATCGCCCCCAACTGCACTCCCCTGCCAGCCTGATTGCCCCCAACTGCCCTCCCCTGCCGGCCCGGTCACCCCTAACTACCCTCCCCTGCAGGCCTGGTCATCCCCAACTACCCTCCCCTGCTTGCCTGGTCTCCCCTAACTGCCCTCCCCTGCTGGCTTGATTGCCCACAACTGCCCTCCTCTGCCGGCCATCTTGTGGCTGTGGGTGCTGCCATCTTTGAGGGCTGGGCAGTCAATTAGCATATTCCCTCATTGGCTGTGGGCACTGCCATCTTTGCAATGGTGTGAGGGTCAATTAGCATATTTCCTCTTTATTAGATAGGGTGTGTGTATGCACACACACACAATAAATAATTGGAAAATAACGTAAAGTATATAATTTACAATAGCATTTAAAAAACACGAAATACATAGGAATACATTTAAATTTGACAAAGCAGATCTGTACGTGGAAAACTATAAACTTAAATGTTTTTACTGCCCTGGCTGGTTTGGCTCAGTGGCGCTGTTAGCAGGTGTGAGTGGCAGCTGCTGGCCCTGATTGCCCCTGAGGGCTTCTCCACCCCGCCCTGCCCCTGAGGGGCAATTGGGACAGCAGCCGCCGCACGCACCCGCTGTTGGCACTGGTCCGGTCCCAATTGCTCGGTGCCTTCAGGTGCGAGTGGGGGTGGTGCCATCAGCACGTGGGAGCAGGCCTGCTGGCTGAAGGGACTGGGGCCTGCAGTGGGAGGGGCTGGGTGGGGGCGTGGAGGATGGGCTGAGACCCGCCCCTGTGCCCACTGCAGCCTGGCGGCCCACAGTTCCTTTCAAGGTTTAATTATAAGTTGCTTCTTTCAGTTCCTGGGTGCACATTTTAACACATAGCTGGAGTTGGAGAGTATAGCAGAAAGTAACACTGCTCAAATCCAGACATTCTGTGAATGCTCTATTATTTATTTTGAAATGTTCAAGGTGGCATTTGGTTTTAACTGCCTTGGCAGTGTTTTCAGCTAAATTTGCATATTAGGAGATTAAAAAATGTCTAAGGCTAATTCGATTTTCATCAGAGGTAGTCTTGTTCTTTAGTTAAATATTTGAATGCTGACTTTAAATACTATTGGTTTTGGGAGACATTGGAGAAATTGATTTTCATAGCACATTAGGTTAGCAAGGAAGACAGTCAAATTTTTAATTATCATAAAATCTGAGAATGATATAGTAGGAGGAGAAAAAGATAATAGGAAGTAGCCAAATGTTTGAAAAGACTGGGACATTTTCGGAAACTAAAACAGGTCCAGAATGGTTGGGGGTGGTGGCTGCATGAGTCAGTGACTGCTATTAGCCATTTTAAGTATCCATTGGGATAGCCTTCTCATTAGTCATAAGACTTCATTAGGGCTCTCGAGGATGTCTGCTCTACTCTAGGTTTACTCTAAATTGGCCACATAGAATATATGTAATATGTCCGTGGCTAGGGCATACAGTCTTCGATTTGCTGCTACCATATTCAGTTCTGCCAAGATTAAATTATATATTTTGAGGATTGAATAGTCTTTGCAGTCAGTCCTTCCCTGTGGAGGTTTTGGATGGATATTACAGTCTAGAATCCCTTGAAATTGTATTCAAAATTGTCTGCATTTGTAGAGGGGGAGGGAAGAATCTGTCCCTACATTTAGATTCTCACAGTTGGTTTTTTTTCCTCCTTAATTATATTTATTTAGAGAGAGGAAGGTAGAGAAACATTGATTTGTTGTTCCATTTATTTATGCAGTCATTAGTTGTCTCTTGTATGTGCCTTGACCAGGGATGGAATCCACAACCTTGGTGTATCAGAACCCCGCTCTAACCAACTGAGCTACCTGACCAGGGCATAGAGTCTCATGGGGTTTTGAAGTCACCTCCCTGCTGATTTCTTTAATCCTCTTGTCCTGCAACAAATTATCATAGTCTTGGGTACCTTAAAATGCAACTTCAGACTGTAGAGTCCTGTGTACCAACCCTACATAGAGGTGTCTTTACTGACTTGTGCTTTGGGTGATATCATTGCTATCTCTACCTGTGGAGGTATGCTGTCAGTAGCAGCCCTGTGAAATTCATTTTGGGTGTTGTGAAGATGTTACATTGTAGTATCCTTTTTAAGGGGACCTTCACAAGTAAATTCATTCTTGTTATCAATGCTAATACAATGGAACTATGGCTCTTGAACTTAATTTGTTCTGGAAGGCTGTTTAAGAAGAAATTTGTTTGAAAACCTAAATCATTTTTCTCATGAAAAATAATGTAAATTGAATTAATCCGTTTCAGACCCCCAATGATTCGGTTTTAATCTTTCTTGTATACAGTACATGTCTAACATATGGTTTAATCTATAATAATAAAAGCGTAATATGCTACTTAGACCAGAAGTCCTTCTGGATGACCTTCCAGACGAAGCCGGGGCTGCAACCCGGGTGCCTGCCTGTGGCCAGAGGGAAGCCTGGGTCCCAGGTGCCAGAGGGAAGCCAGGGCTCGCAGCCGGGGGAAGGAAGACCTACTCTTGCACGAATTCGTGCATCGGGCCTCTAGTTTATGAATAAACACTTCAAAAACAAAAAAGACATGAAATGTAAATGTAAATTTACGTACACACTAGAACTTACCCTAAATGTTGAGGGTTATTGATGACTGAATATGGAAAGGAGGATTTGGAGGGATGGAGGGATGTTTTTATTTGGAAGGGGAGACCCCTTCCATAAAAATGTCAGTTAGCTGTTCTTCTGGGGTTCGTTCTTTCTTTTGCCTTTTTTCTCATTAGAACTTGCTTCAGGCTCATTGGGCCTCTGTGTCCCTAAAAAGCTATCCAGTGACTTTGTTTTTGCCTGCATTTAACACTTGCCTGAAGTGAAACACTGCATTGTTATTGAACAAGTTTATTGTAAGGTTTGCTACTTCTTTGTCAGGGTGATAGTTCTCAATAAAACTTTGCATTTCTTCCCATTTCCCAAGTATTTCCTTGATTAGTGAAGCAGGAATATCCTCCTTTCCCTCCTCCTCCTATGTGAAAAGCTCCTCTGCTACTGGTAGTTGTTTCTCCCTCTGAAGGTCTTGGAGTTCCTCCATGGTAATGAAGCTGTACTCCACCAACTCCTTCTCCAAGCCTGGAGGGTGGGCAGGAGCCTTTTCCATTATAGGAAATGCCCTGAGTGGGAATTGTTTTTCCTGAAGATATTTCTTCATACTTGGGGCAAACACTTTATGAATCCACTCAATAAAAAATTGCCTGGTTACCCAAGCTTTGCTCTTGTCCTCCACATAACATTCAGCTTGTTTTTCATGGCATTATTTTTCTTGAAAACTCACCGAGTTTTCAGAATGGTGATGAGTAAAGGCTTCAATTGAAAATTCCCACTGGTATTCCCACACAACAATAACGTCAGCCTGTCCTTCTTTGGCTTGTGTCCTGGCACTGACTTCTGTATGATGTAGGTCTTTTTTGGCATTTTTTTCCAGAAGAGGCCTGTCTCATAATTGAACCCTTACTGGGGAACACATCCCTTGGCCTCTACGAATTATTGAAGTTCTGTCACTAAATCAGCAGCTACTTTATTAGAACTGGCAGCCTCCTCATGCCTCACTACTCTATGAATGCCACTTTTCTTAAATTTTTTTATTTTCAAAGCATATATTTTTAATTTTTTTTTACAATATACAAAATAAATCTATTACCAGAGTGTAGCTACAAAATAATTAGCCATTTGTATGCAATAAACATTAATATTTCAAAAAATAAAAAGATTTAAATTATAATATTACCAAAACTGTACCAACATAGTATAATATCACAAAAGTGTAGGAAATATTAAAAATCTGCAAATAGCAGGATTACATCTATTCTAAAATAGTTTTTTTCCTCTGGCTCTATTTTTGTTCATCAGTTTATGCTGTTCATTATATTCCACAAATGAGTGAGCTTATTATATATCCATGCTGTTGCAAATGGTAAGAATACCTTCTTTTTTACATTGTGTAGATGTACCACAGGTTTTTAAAATATATTTTTATTTATTTTAGAGAGGAAGGAAGAGGGAGAGAGAGTTAGAAACATCAATGATGAGAGAGAATCACTGATCGGCTGCCTCCTGCACGCCCCCTACTGGGGATCGATCCCACAACCCGGGCATGTGTCCTTGACCGGAATCGAACCTGGGACCCTTCAGTCCGCAGTCTGACGCTCTATCCACTGAGCCAAACTGGCTAGGGCAGAGATGGGAGACTTTTGAGGATCAAGATTAACTATAATTCTCTTTAGTCAGAAAAATAATTTTTTCAACTTTAGTGGCCTTAGTTGTGTGACTCTGTGATCATATTTCCATGTCAGCTGCTAGAAATCTTGATTACAGTGAACTAGTCATTCATCAAAAATTAAGCATTAGAGCTGAAATTCTAGGCTGTTAACCTTGTGAATGTAGAGGTCTCCTATGAGAATTTTTAAGGCATTTTTATATTATCAATATTTGCTTCCATTTAATTGTCCCTCCCTCGTTTCTCTTTTTCTCATCTGTTTCTAATTTATATTTGTATTTTATGTATCTCTGTAAAGTGCTTTATACTTGGGGGCAAGATAGGATATTTATTTATTACTTATTGTTAATTTATCTTTATTATTGAAATTATTACAGATGTGTTTCTCTCCCACCCCCAATTGAATCCCTCTACTCCACTCTCCTCCCTCTCCCCAAGACAGATATCTAAAAACCAACCCTAAACCCTCTGTGTTTAGGAATTTCCCTTTGGGGGAAAAAAAATTTCTCTCCTGTTATGTGTTTCTTTTCCTATGTAAAACACACTTTTTATTTGGAAGCATTCCTTTCTCTTTCCCATCTCTGCTTAGTAAAATAAACTCATCCTTTAAGGTAAAGGATCAGTTAAAATGTTTTTGCTGCTTAAATGACTTCTCCGACACCCTATCCCTTGCAAAATAGTTGTTCAAGGTTGTTGGCATTGAGAATATGTCTAGAGTAGGGCCTGGCATATTTTTAGTGAACTTTTACCCACTCTACTCAATGTTTTATTTTTCTTTAAAAGCATTTATCATTTTTGTACTTAGCTATTAGTTTTATGTGTTTGCATTTTCCCCTTTGATATTAACTGTCAATATACTATTAGTATTCTATTTCTTTTTAAACTTTTAAAAAATAGATATTTTTATTGATTTCAGAAAGAAAGGGAGAGGGAGAAAGTCATGGAAACATCAATGATGAGAGAGACACATTGATCGGCTGCCTCATGCACACCCCACACTAGAGATCGAGCCCACAATCCATGCACGTGCCTGCCTGGGAATTGAACCATGTATGACCTCCTGATTCATAAGTCAATGCTCAACCACTGAGCCACACTGGCCAGGCAATATCCTATTTCTTAATCCCCATTCTCTTCCTTTTCTCCTTTTTCAGTCATGTAGTCATGTAATATTTTGTAGTGATTGTGTTAAGGCACTTGTCAGAATGGTTCATTGTAGCCATGTGAAAGACTGGATGCTTGTAAAAGTTGAACATTTACTGGTATAACCAGAATGGTGGTTGATTGGTTCATGTTAAACAGGATGGATATTCTGCTGGTTTGTATCAGGGTTCCTGAACTTGATTGATTGATTCCGTTACAAGAAATAATCACTTGATTGAAGACATTAGTATATGTACTGTTTGTAGAAATCACAGGAATTGAATAACCATTATGTTAGTTGGGCAGAAAATTTGCTAAAATAATAGATAATAGTATTTGTCTTAAAAAACACACACACAAAAACTTTGCCAGCATGATGAAGTCAAGGAGACCTAGTTTAGCCATAGGTAGCTTGTGAGAAAAAGAGCTGTGTTGATCACCTTTTGTGTTAGTCACAATAGACCAGGTTATTCTGTGATTAAAAGCACACACAACCCTAAAATCTCAGTAGCTTAAAGCACAAAGGTTTATTTCTCATTGGCCTAGGTTAGAGTCTCTGTTCATTGAGGTTACAATCTCAAACTTTGCCGGAGAAAGGCAATGTTTTTCTGGAGGCTTTGTTTAACCAATAGTTAAATTCTCTGGCTAGAAGTGAATGGAGACACTTCCACTTACAAATCATGGGCCAACTTTAATCACCTGGTGTCTGCCAACTATAGGGGGCCAAGAAATCTCTTACTTGAGTGCCTGCAAGGGGGGAAAACCAGAAATATTTGACAACAGTACTAATGATTACTATATTATATTGCTAGCACTTGACAGATAGTATATATTCAGTAAATACATGTTCAGTGGGTGGTACTGTTCAGGTAGCTGCTAAATTTAAATCTCTGTAAGGGGTGTTACAGAGGGAACGGCTGATAGATTATATTAGATCAGTGGTTCTCAACCTTGGCTGCACATTAGAATCACCTGGGAATCTTTTTAAAATCCTGATTTCTGGGCCTCATCCTTTGGAAATTCTGTTTCTTTGTTACTAATGTTGTGGCCTCACCCCATAACAAAGAAACAGAATATCCGGAGGATGAGGCCCAGGAATCAGGATTTTAAAAAGATTCCCAGGTGATTCTAATGTGAGCCAAGGTTGAGAACCACTGTATTAGATGAATTAAGCAGACTTTTTATTCTTTTTAAAAAATATATTTTTATTAGTTTTTAGAGAGAGAGAGAGGAAGGGAGAGGGATATAGAGAGAGAAACATCATTGATGGGCTACCTCCTGCATTCCCCCTACTGGGGATTGAGCTCACAACCCCAGGCATGTACCCTGACCAGGAATCAAACTGGTGACCTCTTAGTTCCTGGGTCAATGCTCAACCACTGAGCCACACCAGCTAGGCAGTCTTTTTATTCTTGAATTTCTACAATTGTATTTGCTTCCTCATTGGTACCTTTTTCTCTGGCATCTTTATTCTTTTTCTCTGTTCTTCCTTTCTTGACTCCCATTAAATGAGACTGCAGTATTTTACATACTTTCAAGGGCCATAAAACTATTTGAGTTTATTTGGTATCTAATTGAGATAGCTATCTAATCAATAGAGTTAGGATTATTTCAGTTTAGGTCTGGATACAATGTTCACACTTATTGTTGACCAGCATTATTAATATTTGATGTTCATTGGAGAATGAGCTACATATAAAGCCTTCTTTCAGTAGGTAGAGAATATACTTATGATGAGAATTCAGATTTGTGTTACATTAATGTCAGTAAATGATATTTCTGTATTTTAAAGGTAATCATTTCTATAAAGAATAAGTTGGAATTGGATAGCAATTCTGAATGCTGTATTTTTGAAATATCAATAGCAGATATTAGCACCCTATTAGTAATCCTAATGTAAAATCAGTTTGAAAAGTGCAGTCTTGAATTATTTAACACTTTATAATCAAATTATGGGAAATAATCCATTCTTTGGTTTTGAATAGAACCATAGGTTGTTTTCTTAAATAAGGCTTGCTGTGTTCTTCCTCCACCTTCTCAATTTGAATCTCTGGAATCTGTTCTATTTTTACTTGTGGATCCTCATACCGAAGCTGTCTCTGATTTCATGCTCTGAAGATCAACAAGGGATCTTCTCTTGTAAGATGAGAATTGTGTAAAGAGGACTGTTAAAAGAGTAAACATGTCTTATTAAGTTGGTAAGCATTTATTGAATGAGGTGTTTTTCAAGGAAAAGTAATGCTGTACCAAATGTCTCTTGGTACTATGACTAAAGATAAATAATAAATTCAATTGCTGGCTTTATGGCTGATAACTTGATAGAAGTAGTTGTTTGTATTGAATAATATATGTTTAATTTTTAACTCTTTAAGGAATCAATGAAAGTAACACATATGGAATATTTATAAATTGTTGGAAATAAGCCAGGAGTGTTGAATTAAAAGCAGGTCTTGCAAGTCAGTTTTTATCTTCATTTTAATTATTAAATGAAGATGAAACAGTACTGTTTAAAATTCAAATTGAGGCCCGGCTGGTGTGGCTCAGTGATTGAGAATCGACCTATGAACCAGGAGGTCAAGGCACATACATGCCCGGGTTGTGGGCCCCATCCCCAGTAGGGGACGTGCAGGAGGCAGCCGATCCATGATTCTCTCTCATCATTGATGTTTCTATCTCTCCCTCTCTCTCTGAAATAAATAAAAATAAATTAAAAAAAATTAAATAAGTACAATTCAAATTGAGCAACATTTGTACTTTTCAAGGCATTGGAATCTGCTTGGGGTTTGGGTTGAAAAGATTATTTGTTAGAAGATTACTTTTGCTAAACATAGCAGAGAAGACCTAATAACACTTTTATCCCCCCACCCCCACCCCCAAAGTAATGAACATTATGTATTTCTGACTGCCCACCTGGTGCTATCATTTTAATTGTTCTTTCTGGGTCTCTGGCCTAACATGACATCATATGAAGCAACTTACTTTGCAAAGCCAATTTAAACTTTTCAGATAATTATGTTTTCAAGTTAAAGTTTGATCTTTTATTTCTTGGGTACATAAATGCATATAATAAAGCAAAACTTGTTTGCATTTTAAATTTTAGGAAATTTCAAAAGGCAGGGAAAATACTTATTCGGTATTTCCCACACCTTAACTCTCATTACTTTTTCTTTTAAAATTCTGGTTTGTCTGTATATTCATAATTTGTTGTTTGAAATTGGTAAGTTTAATCCTTTCTTTTACCTAAGGTTTTGTTTGTTTGTTTTAAAGTTACAACAGTCCACCCCTGAGTTTTGCCTGTTCTTTGCTCCCACTATTGTCCTCTTATGGGTGGCAAGGTAGACTTATTAGAATTGGGCCATAAAAGGTAGCTTTGTCTATTAGCTGGATAGACAGTTGGGTATACTTTGTATTGATACTGGAGTAATTAGGGAAACAATGATAGATAGGAGATTTTGGGAGAATGGGCCACAGGATATGATAACATATTTATTACTTTTTCTTACTAAAGGGAAACAGGGCTCCATAGAGCAGTGGTTCTCAACCTTGGCTGCACATTAGAATCACCTGGTAATCTTTTTAAAATCCTGATTTCTGGGCCTCATCCTCCGGAAATTCTGTTCCTTTGTTATGGGTTGAGGCCACAACATTAGTAACAAAGAAACAGAATTTCCGGAGGATGAGGCCCAGAAATCAGGATTTTAAAAAGATTACCAGGTGATTCTAATGTGCAGCCAAGGTTGAGAACCACTGACATAGAGAAATGATCAATTCTTCTGGAACTGGAAATGTTCAGAATATCTTGTCATACCAGAAAACAAGAAAGCTATCAAAGACCACTGGCCAGGGTTCACATTGGACAAATTACTCACTGGGACAGTTTGGGTGGATAAAAAGAGCAATAATTATGAGCTAAAACACACCAACTGTGTTAAAATCCATGATTTCTCAATACTAAAATAAAGCAATAACAACAACACATCTTAATGGTCATCTTTGGAAGATGCTATGAAGAATTTAAGCATTTATCTTTCAAGACTTTACTGGATAACCAAATACTTGGTAAGAGATGTTTTTCTTTATAATAGTATTCCAGGTAATAAATGAAGAAACAAAGAATTAGAATATCACCATTTTGCAACCTCTAATAAAATAGATCTAGGCAATCAATGATCATTAACAAATAAAAAAGCTAATAAGTAAAAGCTGACAACACCTGAATCCACAGATCATAAAAAGAGGGACAAACCAGACATGTGCCTCTTGATGTGTTGCAGAGGCACCACCTATAAAATTTCTTGCCAAAAAATTCAAATCTGAATCTGATCAAGCCTCTAGCAATTTATAGCAAATACAAGGTATAGAAGAACATGTTCATAGACACCATTGGTGGATACAATCAGTAAGATCTAGAAGGAAATTCTATAGGACAAGTGTCTTGATTTCTTCAACAAATAAGTGACAAGAAAAGGCTCAGGAAATCTATAAATTAAGAGAGACCTATTAACCAAATACAATGTGAGGATTTTGTTTGGACGAATCCTGATTCTAACCAACTAATTGTAAAAATGCTCATATGGAGCAAAAGGGAAAAATTGATCACTGAGTACTAACAAATTGTTAATTTTTCTTACGATGTAATAACGTTGTGGTTATAGTTTAGAACTTATACTAAAACTAAAGGGCCGGTGCATGAAATTCATACATGGGTAGGGTCCCTAGGCCTGGCCTGCGAACAGGGCTGATCTGTGGGGCGACTGGCGGGGCGATGGAGGGAGCCCCGCTGACACCCACGGGCTTGGGGGCAGCTCCTATATTGAGCGTCTGCTGCCTGGTGGTGAGTGTGCATCATAGCGACTGGTCGTTCCTCCATTCAGTCGATTTGCATATTAGTCTTTTATTATATAGGATAGGGTATTAATATCGTGACATCTGGAATTTACTTTAAACTCTCTAGGTTGAGGGGTTATAGGTAAGGATATATAGACTAATAAGATGGTCCATGTGGATAATTGAACCCGAATGATAGGTCATTTTACTATTCTACCTTTCTGCGGAAAATTTGGTAAGTTTTAAGAAAGGTCAGCCCAGCCAGCATGGCTCAGTGGTTGAATGTCGACCTCTGAACCAGGAGGTCACATTTCAATTCCTGGTCAGGGCACGTGCCCAGGTTGCGGGCTCGATCCCTGGTGTGGGGTGTGCAGGAGGCAGCCGATTGATGATTCTCTCTCATCATTGATGTTTCTATCTCTCACTCCCTCTCCTTTCCTCTCTGAAATCAATAAAAAAATTAAAAAAAATACATATTTTTTAAAAAGGTCACGTGTTGCTGCTTTGGTCTTATCTAAATTGTATAAAATTCAAATATGCATTACCTAAATGAGTTCTTGCAATTGTTAAATTTTTTTCTTGAGCTGGTTTAGACTAGGTGAACTTTCTGGTGATGGTATTTATAATTTGAATAATCTGTAAACTTAAATTCATGCCTCATTTTTGCAAATGTAGGGTTACTCTAATTTGCCATCAATTCATGCTTGTCTAATGCTATACATTTTACCAGGGTGTACCCAAAGCTACAGTATAAAATATGGTGTAAATATCCTGGAACTAATAAGTTTACCTGAAAATTCAAGAAAAACCACGAATACTGAATTAAACATGATTTTATATTATAGAGTTAAAATTAGCATTTTGCCTTTATCTTTAAGAAAAATTATATTTGAAAGAAATTATATTTGGGGTTATTTATGGTTCTCTCTAGTTATTGGAGTATTTTGTTTTGCCAACTTCTTAGTTTACTTATGTGCCTTGTGGTTAGGTTAAGGATTTTTTATTTTTTAATACTGGGATTAAAATAACTACTGAGACCCATTCCTTTTCATTTGACCACTAGCTTTATTACTAGGGCAAGCTGTATTGACAGCCTATTTCATATTATTGATCGGCCTTCTGGGTTGTAGATTCTTTGTGGTATAAACTGTATGTTGTGTGGTCAGTGTTAATGGCAATAACTATACTATTTAAAAAATATATTTTTATTGATTTCAGAGAGGAAGGGAGAGAGAGAGAGAAAGAGAGAGAGAAACATCAATGATGAGAGAGAATCGTTGATGGGCTGCCTCCTGCATGCCCCGTACTGGGAATGTTGCCCTGATTGGAAATCGAATCACGACCTCCTGGTTCATAGATTGATGCTCAACCACTAAGCCACACCAGCTGGGCAATAACTATACTCTTTATTGCTTGTTTTCTTGTTTTACTATTTATCCCTCATATTACAGTGCCTTACTATTCAGAATAACTTTGGCTCTGCCTTCAATAAGTGAAGGATTCAGTGCTGTTTCAGAAACCTTCTAGAGCACCAACGTATTTGTTTGCTTCAGTTCTTTCCTTTGGATAATAGCCATTGCTGTTTTCTTCCAGAGGCATCCCTAGAGTTTTAGTCTCCCGAGTTTATATCTGTTGCGACTGAAGATAAATTTACCAGTAATATATGTATATATTTTTTCCATTCTGGAAAAAAGGTTTGAAGAAGAGTATAATGAAATCCCTCATCCTCTTATATAGGAAAAGAGTAGTTGACTTTGTTTTAGCTTTTAAGCGATAGGCTCATGTAAAAATGATCCTACATAGCACTTGCAATTTAAAGTGCTAACAGATCAAGTTTAATTCTATAGTCTTAAGAAATATTTGAGTGCCTACTTTCTAAGCATAGTAGTGCTTAGAATCTTTAAAGAACAGAACATAAAAATCTTGCAGGTACAGAATTTATATATTTAGTGTGGGAAGACAGATAAGCTAGATAACTAGATTTAAAATATGGTGTATTAGTCTGATAAGTGCCCCAGACAGAAAATAAAATGGGGAACTGAAATAAAAAGTTGGGTGGAGCATTGGTCTCTGGGGGAAAAGCTTTCCAGGCAGAGGCAATAATAAGTACAAAGGCTCTGAGGTGGGAGAAGGGGCCTAGTTTGTCAGAGAAACAGCAAGGTGGCAGTGTGGTCCTTATGGGTAAGGACTTTCTTTTACTCTTGAGTGAGATAAATTGTAAAAAATTTTTCAGCATAGGTGTGATATGATCTGATTTAAATTTTAACAGGATTACTTTTGGGTTATGATGCTGAGAATATAGACTGCATAGAGAAAAGGTAGAAATAAATAGAGTGGTTATAAGACTTTAGCAATGCCAGATAAAATATTGGCTTGGACATGGTGGCAGTGGAAATGATAAATGGTTGAATTCTGTATATATTTGCTAAATAGAGTTGTCAGGATTTACTGATGAACCAGATTTTTTTGGGTAGTGGAGTGTGTGAAAGAAAATGAATCTAGGACGCCTTCAAGGTTTTTGGCCTGTGTAACTGAAAGGATGAAGTTGGCATTAACTGAGATGGAAGAGACTACAGGACTAGGAGAAAAAATTACCAGGTGCTCGGTTTTGAATATACTAATTTTGATTTGCCTATTGGACATTGAAGTAGAGAAGTTAGACAGGCAGCTTACCATATATAACAAGGTATTCAGTGATGAAGAGGCTTGGCTTAGAGTCATAAACTGGGAGATTGTTAGTTTATAGATTGTATGTAAGCCATGAGGCTAAATGCAATCAGTAAGAGAAGAGGATAAAGGACTAAGACTTTGGGCACATCAGCATTAAGAAGTCAGAGAATTACATGGAAGCATGGAACAGAGTACAGAATTTTGGAGGGAAGATGGGGGAGGGT
>NW_005360846.1:231196-279131 GCF_000412655.1 Myotis brandtii
CGGGACATATGTAATAGTTTCAACAATAAAGAATTATTAAAATAATAAATAGGTTAAATAGTTGTTCATGAATATTTTGGACATTAGTATTTACTCCTTTTGCAGATGTTAGGATTTAATCTCATTGACTTGTGAGTGGCCTTTACCCACTTGGGGATTAACTCTGTCAAACATGCAAATATTTTCCCCTCAGCTTTGTCCTTTGGGTTCCTTTCTCCCCCTTTTAAGTCTTTGAGAAACTTAAAGGTTCAGTCTTTTCATTTGCAGCTTCTAGGTTTTGTATATGATTTAAGGCTTTTACTAAACCAATATTATAAAGATCTTCCCATCATATGCTCCACATTTTCTTTTTTTTTACTTTTATGGGTTTGTTTTTTACTTTTAAACATTTTATTCATTTGCACTTTTTTTTAAATTGTAAGGAGTTAGGTAGAGATTGGCTTTGTTTTCTCTGAGCTAATTGTCTTAACACACCATTTTTTACTAATCATTCTCCCCACCTGATTTGAAATGCTATCAAATTCATTACATACCAAATTTCTGTGTGTATTTTGGTTAGTTTCTGTTCTCTAGATCTCCAAGTCCATTCTTAGGCCAAATTATACTATGTGGATTACTGTAATTTTAGAGTTTTTTTCATTTACATATATCTTATTTTTATTAATTATGAGCAAAGAGATTAAAAAATCAATTCTAAAGGACTTACAACAGCTGCCCTTCTCACTTGTAAAGTCAGTATCAATTTTGAGATTTTGATTTTTAAAAAAGTCACTTTTTTTTTGTCTGGAAGTTTTTGGGATTTGGTGTTTTGAAATTTTATTTTGATGTATGTTAGTGTGAACCTTGCCATTAATGTCTTAGGCATTTTGAAGGTCCTATTACAAATTTAAGTGTAGTTCTGGGAAAATTGTGTGTGTGATGTCCCTCCCCTTTTCTGGTTATTATCTCTTTCTGGAACTTAGGTTAATGGGACATTAGACTTGTTGATCAGTGTGGAAAGCTTAAAGTGAGCAGTGGGAAGATAAGTAGGAGATGAAGTCGGACAGCTAAAGGGGAAGGTAGGACTTATGAGCCATTATAAGGACTTCCACTCTAAGTAAAGTGGAGAGCCAAGGAGGGTTTTCAGCAGAGGAGAGACATGATCTGACTATAGGATCACTTTTTAAAATGAAAACTGCAACTCTCAGCCTTACTGAATAAGAGGGGATTACTGGTATTTGAAGATGTAGTTAGAAAAATAGTTAGAACACACTTTTTAGTAGCTAGAAAAATTTGTCCCTGAATACTTAAAATTCAAATGGTACAATAGATGTGCTTTTAAAATCAAACTTAAAATATTTTTCTTTTTGTGTATTTTAAGTAAATTTTTAATGCAGTGTTTTACTTTTGGGTAGCTTGTTTTAATTTACCTACTGTATTTTTATTAGTATTTATGTGTAAGGAAGCTGTTAATTTGTTTAATTGGTTGCTTAGTTCTAGGTTTTCATTTGGTTTTGTTGGCTTTCCTAGCTATAAAGTAATTATTTTCAAATCTCTTTAAATATATTTTAAACCTGAGTACATTGCTTGATTGTTCTAAAAGTGTTAATTGTTTTTTATTATTTATTACTATGAATAGTTTATTTAACTATTAATGGTGTTACATGCTTTCATTTTTCTTTTTCTTTCAAGGAACCTTAGTTTTGTGATTGTTCATCTTCATTTCCTCTCTTCCACAATAGTTTTCTTGGCAGGCATCCTTGTTTTGTCCTGTTAGTGGACTTTAATGGGACTACTTCTGGTTTTCACCTTACTAGCTTAATATATTATCTGTGTATATAAAATCTTTAACAAATATATACATATATACAGCTTAATGTATATTATGTGGTGTCTTAAAATATTCGTTCTATACCCACCTCTTTTATTGGAATTCTCTCTCTCTTTTTTTAATCCTCACTCGATGATTTTTTTTTTTAAACAGAGAGGAAGGGAGAGGGATAGAGAGTTAGAAACATCGATGAGAGAGAAACATTGATCAGCTGCCTCCTGCACACTCCCTACTGAGGATGTGCCCACAACCAAGGTACATGCCCTTGACCGGGATCGAACCTGGGACCTTTCAGTCCGCAGGCCAATGCTCTATCCACTGAGCCAAACCGGTTACGGTCCGATGATGTTTTTCCATTGATTTTAGAGAGAGTGGAAGAGAGGGAAAGACAGAGAGAAACATCAATGTGAGAAACACAACACATCGATTGGTTGCCTCCTGCACACACCCTGACCAGGGCCCGAGCCTGGGAGGAGCCTGCAACCGAGGTATGTGTCTTTGACTGGAATTGAACCCGGGACCCTTTGGTCCACAGGCCAATGCTCTACCCACTGAGCCAGACTGGCTAGGGCTGGAATTCTCTTTCCTTTTAAGACTAGCATTTTATGAGATATTTTCAACAATAAAGATGAATGTCTTTTCTCTTTAGACTTTAATATGATGTTAGCTCAAAAGATTGAGCCTCTTTGAATTTGTGAAGGAGTGACACCTTTTAAATTTATTATTGGATTATATTTACTAATATTTTAATTTAGGAAGGTCCCATAGCATAGAGGTTAAATGCCTCATCTCTGGAGCCTCATTGTATTGCGTTCAAACCCCAACCTCTGTTATCTAACTTCTCTGGGTCTGTTTGCTCAACTGTAAAATGGAGATAAGTTGTTGTTCTCAGCACATAGGCAAGGAGTGGTAAAAAGTCAGTAGGAACTAGCATTAATATAATGTACAAGTTGTTAAAATACTTGATCTATTCTTGGCTATGAGCCTTCTTCCTTGTGATCTAGCCACTAAAAGGATAATATGTGGCACAAAAAGAGGGCCTTTAGGACTAGGCTCCAACGTAGCCTAGCTCTGGCATCCTTCTGATGGGTTTGGTGACTATTCTTTTTTTTTTTTTTTTTATATATTTTATTGATTTTTTACAGCGAGGAAGGGAGAGGGATAGAGAGTTAGAAACATCGATGAGAGAGAGAGAAGCATCGAGCAGCTGCCTCCTGCACACCCCCTGCTGGGGATGTTGCCCGCAACCCAGGTACATGCCCTTGACCGGAATCGAACCTGGGACCCTCCAGTCCACAGGCCGACGCTCTATCCACTGAGCCAAACCGGTTTCGGCATGGTGACTATTCTATACCTGCTGTTAAATATTTGGACCCTCAAGCTTGTCAGATTGTTTTGAGAATAAATGAGTTGATGTTATGAACCTTGCCTATCTAGACCAGTGTCTGGAATATATATATTAAGTACCATATAATAGTGTTTGTTATTATTTAGAATTTTTTCAAGATTTTTCTCTGTGATTGGCTTGATGAAATGTAGGGAATTTTCTTTTCTGGATATAGTTTAATAAAATTTTTAATAAAGGAATTACCTTTTGAAATTACTATGAAAATGCCTGGGACTGTTGTTTGGAGTGGTTGGGAGCTAAATCTTTGACAATTTATTCAATTCTTTGGAGGTTATCTAGGGGTTTGTTTTCTAGTCTACTTGATTCCACTTGATAATTTGCATTTTCCTAGAAAACCATCAATTTTATCTGCATTTTAAAATTTAGTAGCTTAAAATTTCCTGGAAACTTACTTCATACTTATTTTGGTTTCCTCTGCATCTTCTTATTTTTTAGTTCTAATGTTATGTAAATTTTTTTAGTCTAGTTAATGGTTTATCTGTTTTGTTTTTTCCTTCAAAATGCAACTCCTCTGTTTTAGAATTAAATGTATTAGCTGCTGCTTTCTAGTGTATAACTCGAGAATTTCTTAAACTCCTTTATTCTGATTTTCAAAGTATTTTATTTTCTAATCTTGAGTTGAGTGCTTAATACATTTAATTTCAATTCTTGATCCATTGAGTATAGCTTTATTTGTGTACTAAAGGCTTTTTATATAGGAAGCTTTTATAATTGTTATTTACTAGATAGTCTGTATTGCTTTTGGTTTTCAGCTTTGAATGGAGAAAGTTTAGGGTGAGATAGTATATAAGTGGTCAAGTCTCCTCCACTAAGGAGAGTAGCTTAATTGCTTCATTGTCAGATTATGGTCTCTATCATTTCTACTTTTTTGAATTTTCAGGTATTATAGTGTAAATAGATGATCAGTTTTTATAAATGTTCCATAAGGATTTCATCCCATTCTTTCATATGTTCAGCCATTTTATCATTTGTTTTGTTTGATCTTTCAGGACTGAAATGGTG
Organism: Myotis brandtii; assembly: GCF_000412655.1. Classification (NCBI taxonomy): domain Eukaryota; kingdom Metazoa; phylum Chordata; class Mammalia; order Chiroptera; family Vespertilionidae; genus Myotis; species Myotis brandtii. The sequence continues at coordinate 235,417 of NW_005360846.1, forward strand.
ATTACCTTCTATATTTATTTTTGTCCAGTTTTCTTTAAAGTTTTGATTCCAAATATATATTTGTAGGTTTTAGTGTATATAGTTTTATAAACATTATATCTTCTTTATAGATTATAATTGTGATCATTTAAAAATGTGACCCTCCCCCCCTTCTTTTTTGGCCACCTTTAGTGTTTACTTTGAATGCAACTGGTTTTAAGAGTGTTTATACTTGCCTGGTATGCTATTGTCTAACATTTTACTTTTAACCCCTCAGTCTTTGTTTTAGGTTTGTCTCATGTAGACCCCATGTAGTTGGAGATAAAGATTAGTCTTTTTGACCCAGTCTGAGCTACTTTTAATAATTTATATTAATGTGGCCTGGCCAGTGTGGCTCAGTGGTTGAGTATGAACCAGGAGGTCACAGTTCAGTCCAGGAACAAGCCTGGGTTGCAGGACCCATCCCCAGTGTGTGGGGGTGTGCTGGTGACGGCCAATCAATGATTCTCTCTCATCCTTGATGTTACTATCTCTACCTCCCTCTTCCTTCCTCTCTGAAAACAATAAAAATATATATTAAAAAAAATAATTTATATTGTTGTATGTTTGGTTTTGCTTCTGTAATACTCTTTTTTTTCATCCTATCTTTTTGCTTGGTTTTCTTTTCATTTTTCTTTTTAAACTATATGGTTTATTTTCTTTGTTTTTCCTTTGATTTTGGAAGTTATATACTGTATTTCATTATGTCTAAGGTACCATTGATTGTAAGATGCCTCTTTATATTGATAGCCACTAATATGGTTAAGTACTGTCAAAGAAATTGTAATATGCATGCTGATTTTAGATACTAAAATATGAAAAAAAAACTATCTTAGAAAAGATGAAATATGGTAATTTGTTTATAGGCCCGTGGCCATTATTATAAAGCTGTAATTTAAAAATATTTAAATCTATTATGTTTACCAAATAGATTTTTCTGTTTGAGGAGTAGTTATTTGAATGCTGTATTCTCAGGGTTCTTGTATGTTTAAAAATGTCTGTCAGTGGTTTTCACAAGTGAAATGATATTTTGGTTGGTTATAGAATTTTTAGTTACATTATCTTCCCCTTAGTAATTAGTAGACATTATTCCATTATCTTCTGGCGTATAGGGTTACTCTAGAGAAGTCTGGGGTGAGCCTGACTTTCTTTTTCCCTTTGTAGGTGACCTACTTCTGCCTGGGTATTGGTAGAATTCTTTCTTTATCCTTGAAGTTCAGTAACTTCATCAGGATATATCTCGGTCTTGGTGTGATTCTCTATTACATTTTCCTGTTACATGGTAAGCCGTTTCAATCTGCGATTTAGGAGTATTTTCTTATATTTCTTTTAATATGTTTTCATTTTTGTTCTCTTCTTAAGGAATGTCAGTTTTATGATTGTTCATCTTCATTTCTTTCTTTCATTTTTTATTTTTCGAAATGCTTCTTTGTTCTTTTCAGCTGTGTTCTGTGTAATTTTCTTGAGATTATATTTCATTTCCTAAATTTGTTTTCATCAGTATCAGGTCTACTACTTCTTTTATACTATGTAGTTTTCATTTTGCCAATGGCTTCAGTACTTCATTCAATTTTGTTTATTTATGTCTGAGTTGCCCTTTCAATTTGTCTTGTTTATTCCCCCCCCCCCCCCCCCCAAGACCTTTCCTTCTTATGGTCAAAACAGTAAAACCACATTGTTTTTGAGAAGGTGGGTAAAACCAGTTTCAAAGCAGCTAATATCGAAATTTATTCTCCAAGAACACAAAACGAGTGATAAGTAAAATTGTTTTATCAAGTCATGCTATATTAATGGCATGAAATGTGGAAAAGCCATTATTCACTTGCAGAGTAAAAGACATTTCTTTTTTGCAGTTGGATAAGCTTTTTGTATACAATAAACATCTGTTTTAGCCATGTGTGCCTTTTGAATTCTCTTTCTGTTTGATTATTTATTTAGAGAGAAACATTGATTTGTTCCACTTATTTATGCATTCATTGGTTGATTCTTGTATGTGCCTTGATTGAGGATCGAACCTGCAACCTTGACGTATCAAGGTTGTTCTAACCAACTGAGCTACCTGGCCAGGCGCCATGTGTGCTTTTTGTATGAGAGAGGTGTTCAAGGACTTTCCCCCTGTTAATTGTTGAAATCTATTGAAGATATTTTTTCATTCACTAAGTTGTAATGTAGACTAGAAAATAATTCATTGAAATCATGACTGACAGGCTCTGTTATCCATGTGTGCCCCAATAAAAGACCTGTTATGTGACTTTCACCTGAATTTTAATTTGCTCTTTGATTTATTCTGAAGAAATGAAGGTGATCAACAGTGTGCCTCCTTGATCTCCAGGGTTGAAGGAAATAGTGAAAATTGTGAATGTGCCAGTTGTGGTTACTGAGAATAAGACTTTCACTGTGATTTATAAAAAAAAAAAGTAAAAGACTTCTACACCTTAAAGTATCTTAACTGTTTAAGAAATAGGTTCCCTGATGTTGTTTTTTTAAAATGATGGCTGAGATAATGTTACTGTTGATGTTAACCAAGGTTATTTTAATTATTTCAGTAGATTTGCACATTCAGTATGGCACAGTTATGTCAGCAATATATTCAGTATTGTGAATGACCTTACTTGATTGCTCCAGAGTATAATTCTTAGCTTATCCTTATAATTAAAATTACCAGAATTTCTTTTAAAAAATATTTTTATTGATTTTAGAGAGGAAGAGAGAGAGAGAAACATCAATGATGAGAAAGAATCATGATTAGCTGCCTCTTGCACGTGTCCCCCGAGTTAGAGGTAGAACCAGACATGTGCCCTGACTGGGAATCGAACCGACCTCCTGGTTCATAGGTTGACACTCAAACACTGAGCCACAATGGCTGGGCAAGAATTTAATGACTCCAAACTGTTGTGCTTGACTGCCAATTGTTTAGCATCTTCCTAAGATGATATATATTTTTAGACTATTCTATTAACTCAACAGATACTTACTGAGGGCATACTACATGCCAGGGACTTTAACAGGTGCTAGGGCTAACTCAGTAAACAAACAAAAATCCATGACCTTTTAGGGCATGCATTCTAGTGGAGGTGGGGGAGATAAACAAAATTAATAGAAAGCTTTAGAGTGCTAGAGGAAGTAAAACAGGGAATAAAATAATGTTTAAGAGTAATAAAGAGTAAGGGTATGAAATAAGAAGTTTGGAAGAGTGTGGAGATTATAATTTAAAGCAGGGTGATATTTGAATAATCGGGAGGCCTTGAAGTGGGGACATACTCAAATGTTGGAAGATGATAAAGGAGAGCAGTTATAGCTGAAGCCAAGTGAATGAGGTAGCAAGTGAAAGGTTGAAAGATATGCTAGTTAATTCTGATGGAACTTTTGGGTCATCATACATGCTATTACTCTAAGTGAAAGTAGTGACATGATCCGAATTCACATTTTTACAGGATCACTGACTGCTGGGCTGAGAATAAATACAATAAGAGATTTTACATAGTACCCCAGTACTCACATTTAAGTAAACATTTATAACTGAAATGAAAGCACCAATGTCTCTATTTTACTTTTTATTTTTATTATGAAAAAGAAATGCTCTTTATGTTCCACTAGGTCAATTTCATGACTGCACAACTTACACTTGAAAAACATTGCTAAATGAAACACAGCCTCAGCCTTAGTGGGAAGGAAGTAAAACATTGGGGAATTGTGTATGAAAGGAAAATGAACGAACTATAAAATTAAAAGGAATAAAAACTGAAAATCAATATTATATATACATTTAACTTAAACAATCAAGTAATCAAATAGCAGTTATACAAAAGGCATAATAATGACTAGCCTGACTCCCCAGAGGCAACTAATTGAAAAAAACCTTTTTGGTTCAAATTTCCTGGGGCTTAAACCCCATGTTTCTAAATAATATGCTTATAGTGTTTATTTTTTTGATTTATCAACTTTAGACATTCTCTGTTGACTTCTTGCTATGACAGATGTTTTCAGTCCCACTTCTCACTACTGACCTTCCTCGTACGACGGTCACTGAACTGGTGCCTTTCTGGGGTTCTGCCCAGAAGATTAGCTTCCTCCTTCGCTGCCGCCCCCTATGTGAGTATTCTGCTCTTCTGCTCCCTCCACTCTTGCTTAATCAGTTCACATTCTTCCATTTGTTTTTTCATCTTTCAGAACTGTGAACGATCTAACCCTAGCCTCCTAATATTTTAAATTAAAAAGTTATTTTAAAACTTCTTTAGAAAATGTATTTAATTAAGTTATTAGGAAGGAAAGGAAGTAAACACATGTGCTCATACTGACACCTTGAACTGGAAGATAGAAGTTTAGGCCAAAGTTTTTTTTTGTTGTTTTTTTTTAAAGTATGTATGTGTAATGTGTTTTTAAAAAAGAATTAGATATATTTACAATATTTTATCTTTTAAAAACATATTATAAATATTTCCCATGCCATTAAATACTCTTTCAAAGTTTTAAAAATAGATATATAGCATTATTTCATATACTGGTATCATACTATTCTCCAAATTTTGACTTTCAGGTTGTTGTTTTTGAATTACATATAATTATAAATTATTTAAATTATAGCTAATGCTTCTGTCGATTTTCCTTATGTTAACTATGGTCATCATGTTGTGTGTGTTTTTTTATATATATTTTATTGATTTTTACAGAGAGGAAGGGAGAGGGATAGAGAGTTAGAAACATCCACGAGAGAGAAACATCAATCAGCTGCCTCTTGCACGCCCCCTACTGGGGATGTGCCCAAAATCAAGGTACATGTTCTTGACTGGAATCGAACCTGGGACCCTCCAGTCCGCAGGCTGACGCTCTACCCACTGAGCCAAACCGGTTAGGGCTATCATGTTGTGTTTTATATCCCCAGTACTTATTAAATATGGTTAGGGCTATGTTGTGTTTTATATCCCCAGTACTTATTAAATATGTACCTTGTTGATATTGTTAATAAATATCACCAATTGCCTCTAAAATGTACCAATTTATATTTCCACTATCATTGCATTAAAAACTAAAATGCCACTTTTTACCATGTTCTTAATACTCTCAGGGACTTCTAAAAATGTTTGATTCTGCTAGGTAAAGGAATATAAATTTATTTTTAAAAATTTCAAGAAAGTTGAAGACTTCTTGACAGTTTTGAATTGTATACATGTGGGCTGGTTGTTTTAAAGGTTTGTAAGAGCAGTTGTTTTCCTTTTAATTAAAAAATTTATTTTAAAATACATTGTTATTGATTTCAGAGAGGAAGAGAGAGGGAGAGAGAGATAGAAACATCAAAGATATGAGAGAATAATTGATTGGCTGCCTCCTGCATGCCCCACACTGGGGATTGAGCCCACAACTCAGGCATATGCCTCGACCCAGAACTGAACCATGACCTCCTGGTTCATAGGTCAACGCTTAACCACTGAGCCATGCTGACTGGGGCTGCCTTTTAATTTTTTAATGGTATTTTGACATATGGAAAATTTTTTAGTTGTCCAGTTAATTAGGCTTTCTTAAGTTTTCTTTCTTTTTGACACTTAGAATATTTCCTATTCCTAAAATGAGATAAGATCATAAAAAAATTTAAAATAGCTTTGAAATGGATTGGGTGTGTGTGTAAAACTTTTGACAACAGTTGCTTCAAAAACAATTTGCCTGTGGCTTTGTTGAGAAACTCCATCAGGATAATTTAGATTTTGGAGTGATGCTACCTCTAAATATGATCAACTGCTTTGTACAATAGAGATATTAGATTGTTAGACACTTCATGAAAGTACTTTATAATGTGTAAAGCTTTTTAAATAAATGAGATGTTGTTAGTACTGGTAACTCATTGCTCTGGATGATCTGGCTGGCTGAACTAATCTTTTCATTCAAAAGGCATGATACTTAAGTTTTCTTTTAATGAGTCATGGAGTGTCACCAGGGAATGGATCACTATTTGGCATAATTCCATTAGGAACTTCTATTGGTGATAGTTTAGTTCTTTTTTTGGGAAAACGAACTCATTTAATTTTAGACTAAGAGAACATTACTGACATTTTAAATTATAAGTAGCAGCACGTTATAAAAATGTTTTAAAAAATAACCTTTTTAAAAAGCCTAAATGGAATCATAGTAAAGAAAAAAAGTTATATGGGGAAGAGAGAAACTGGTTTATGAATTGGCTGCAAAAGATAGACCAATATTATATTGAAGGGATGCTATTTTCTTAACCATTATAAAAATGTTTTAAATTTTCGATGTATTTATTCTTTAAACTATAGAAATAAACTGATATTTATGAGAAGTTGGTTAATTGGGGAGAGAGAAATATCAGTCTCATTTCACCTGAACATAATTACTCAGGGTTTTGCTTGTGTTTTTTCTCCAACCTTTTTAATATAATTTGTTTACATATTTTATAATCATCTATATGTTACTCTACTCGGTAATAAGAACTTTTTTTATTTTGCTACACTATTGTCTTCATTGTCATTTTTAATTAAACACAAGAGGCCATCAAGTGGCAGTCATATAAGTTCTCATTTACTCTTTTTTATTATTTATTTATTGTCTAAAGTTTTACATATGTCTCCTTTTTCCCCAATTGACACCCCCCCCCCATTACTCTTGAGAAATTTTTAAATTTTAATTTTTTGTTTAGGTGTTTAAGTTTCCTTTAGAAAATTGAGTAAATATATAAATTTCAGAGTTGCTTTATGAGTTCTTGGTACCTCAAGCAGATAAGTTATTCTATAGCAGGAGGCTACACATTGGTAGGGGTGGGGAACATCCGGCCCAAGTGCTATATAAGGCTTGGGAAATCATTTGGTTTGGTCCTGCCAACTTATTAGGTGTGAGCTAATTAAATGTTTGACCATATATAGCAGGCTAAATTTTAAGTTGATAATTTTGTATGGCTTGCAAATGATGTTATAAAGATCCAAATGGCTCTTGGCAGAAAAAAGGTTCCCCACCCTTGATGTAGAGGAATGAAACTGGAAGCAAAGAAGTGAGTATGACAGCATCCTTTTTTAAAAAAAATCTTTATTGTTGAAAGTATTACATATGTCCTCCTTTTTCCCCTATCAACCCCCACCAGCCCACCCCTGTCCCTCTGCCCCAGGCCCTCACAACCCCACTGTCTCATTTCCGTGGGTTATGCATATAGACAGCATCCTTTTTGTTTCACCATCTTCACCTCTCTCTAGTAGTCAGGGTGTAAGGTAGTGAATTCAGACCAAAATCTTAGGCTTTATTGTATGTCTTGTTAATTCTCTTGATATTTATTATGTTCATTAACTACCCAATACACGAAAGAGCTGTTTCTTATGCATAAGGTCCTAAAGTGCTTTTACGAAAAATTTAGTATGTCAGTATTTTGAAGAGCATAAAATAATTGCAACTGTAGATTTACTTTAAAAATTAATTTGTGAAAAGTATTTCTAGTATTTTTTTAAAGATCAAGACTAGCATAGGGGATGTAAAGCGCAGCATTGGGAATATCTATCTATCTATCTATACTAATAAAAGGGTAATACGTTAATTAGACCAGGAGACCTTCCGGACGTCCTTCTGGACAAAGCCATGGTGGCGAGGCTGAGACAGAGGCGGTTAGGGGCAGTCAGACCAGGAAGGGAGGGCAGTTGGAGGTGATCAGGCCAGCAGTGGGGTGCAGTTCGGAGTGATCAGGCCGGCAGGGGGGGCAGTTGGGGGTGAGCAGGCCGGCAGGCAGAGTGGTTAGGGGCGATCAGGCAGGCAGGCAGGTGAGCGGTTAGGAGCCAGTGGTTTCAGGTTGCAAGAGGGATGTCCCAGATTGGAGAGGGTGCAGGACGGGCCGAGTGACTCCCACCCCTTGCGTGAATTTCGTGCACCGGGCCACTAGTCTATACTAATAAAAGAGTAATATGCTAATTAGACCGAGAGACCTTCCGGACGTCCTTCCGGGCAAAGCCGGGGGCTTGGCCGGCCTGCAAACTGCCTCCAAACGGCCCTCAGCCCCTCGCCCAGGCCGGTCATGCCCCCCAGCGGGGACCCTCACCCCGATGGGGGGCGTGGCCAGCCTGCAAACGCCCCTCTGCCCCTCACCCTCTCCAGCACTTGTCCTTTGTTGATTTGTTGATGATAGCCATTCTGACAGGTGTGAGATGGTACCTCATTGTTTTGATTTGCATCTCTCGGATGAGTAGTGACTTTTAGCATGCTTTCATATGTCTCTTGGCCTTCTGTATGTCTTCTTTCAAAAGGTGTCTATTTAGGTCCTTTGCCCACCATCTTTAATTTTTTGAGGAATTGCTATATTATCTTTGGTAGTGGCTGCACCACTTAACATTCCCATTAGTAATGCATAATGGCTCCAGTTTCTCTATATCATTGTCAACACTTATTTAGCTTTGTTTTATTTTTAATTAAAAAATAATCGCTATTCTAATGGGTGTGTGAAGTGGTATCTCGTAGTTTTGATTTGCCTTTCCTTAATGATTAGTGATGCTGAGCATCTTTTCATGTGTTTGTTTGGCCACCTGTATATCTTTGGAAAAATGTCCATTGAAATCCTTTGCCCCTTTTTGAATAAACCCCTCTCCCCTAAATTATGAGATTTGTATATTCTGGACATTAATCCCGTATCAGATCTGTGATTTGCAGATTTTCCCCATTCTGTAGGTTGCCTTTGATGCATAAATTTTTAATTTTGATGGAAGTCTAATTTAACTTTTTTTTCTTATGTTGCCTGTGTATTGGTATCATATCCAAGAAATCACTGCCAAATGTAATATTGCAAATTTCCCCCTATGTTCTAAGCATCTTATAGTTTTAACTCTTAAATGTAGGTCTTCGATCCATTTCAGTTTATTTTTACATATGGTGTGAAGTAAGAATCCAACTTCATTTCTTTTTTTTTTTTCATGTGGACATCTAGTTTTCACAGTATCATTTGTTGAAAAAAGACTGTCCTTTCCCCAATGAATGGTCTTGGCACCCTTGGTGAAAATCATTTGACCGTGTATGCAAGGGTTTATTTTTGGGCCTTTATTCTATTCCATTGGTTTATATGATTGTTTTTGCCAGCACTACACTGTTTTGATTATTATGTCTTTGCAGTAAGCTTTGAAATCAGAGGTATGAGCCTGCCAACTTTGTTCTTTTCTTTTTTCTCAAGATTGCCACTAGTCTATACTATTCAGAGTCCCTTGAGATTCCATATAACTATTAGGATGGGTTGTTTTTCCCCCCCTTCAAAAAACATTTATGAGATAAAAAAAAATTTTTACTATTTCTTTTATGGGTTGTATTTTTTAAAAATTGATTTTAGAGGGGGAGAGAGAGAGAGACAGACAGACAGACAGACAGACAGACATCGATCAGCTGCCTCCTACAACACACCCTGACCTGGGATCGAGCCTGCAACTTGGGCATGTGCCTTACCTCTTGGTGCTCGGGACAGTGCTCAACCAACTGAGCCACACTGGCCAGGACCATTTATGAGATTTTAATAGGGATTTTATTGAATCTGTAGATTGTATTGGGTAGTTTTGATATGTTTAAAGTAAAGAAAAAATTGTTTAAAAGTCTCTCTTTAAAATTTATTTATTTATTTTCAGTTTCCCCCCCAGTGTTTGTCTTTTTTACTCTTATGCTCTATGTTCAGACATGCAGAATAATTTGTGTGTGTGTGTGTGTGTGTGTGTGTGTGTGTGTGATACATGTAGTATAAAACATGTGCAGTTTCAAGAATTGTTATTTAATGACATTATAACCTCTACCCAGGTGAAGAAATAGTTGTGTGAAGTTTTTTTGTTTTTATTATTATTATTGTTTAGTGTTTTTTTTAAAAAATTCTTTATTATTGAAAGTTTTACATGTGTCTCCTTTTCCCCCATTGACCTCTGTCCGCCTGCTCCCGCCCCCAGCACATGCCCCCACCCCCTATTGTCAGTGTCCATTGGTCATGCTCATATGCATGGATACAAGGCTAAGGGAGGAACCACTGTACATTTGTGTTATCCATTCTGGTTTTTACTTTTTGGATTGCCTTTTTTTGTATTTCTTATGTGAATCCATACACTAAAAGTAGATGAACATTTGGTCATATGTTAGTAATTTTTCCCTGTGGTTCAAGTAGTTACATTTTTATGTAGACAAAGCTGTTATTCTGACTTTTAGGTTTCATCTCTTGCTTAGTTGAGCCAAAGAATTAAAAAAAAATAAGAATAGCCCTAGCCGGTTTGGCTCAGTGCATAGAGCGTCTGCCTGTAGACTGATGGGTCCTGGGTTCGATTACCGTCAAGGGCACATGCCTGGGTGTTGTGGGCACATCCCCAGTAGGGGGCGATCAGGAGGCAGCCGATCAATGATTCTCTCTCATCATTGATGTTTCTTCCCCTCCCTTCCTCTCTGAAATCAATAAAAAAATATTTAAAAAATAAATAAGAATAGCCCTAGCTAGTTTGGCTCAGTGGATAGAGCGTTGGCCTGCGGACTAAAGGGTCCCAGGTTCGATTCCGGCCAAGGGCACATGCACAGGTTGCGGGCTCGATCCCCAGGGGGGCGTGCAGGCAGCCAATCAATGATTCTCTCTCATCATTGATGTTTCTATCTGTTTCTCTTCCTTTCTGAAATCAATAAATTAAAAAAAATTACAAATAAATAAGTAAGAATAAATTATTTTGGTAAATGTTATATTATGTAATAAATGTATAATGTGAATATGTTTTATTCCCTTCTCCCCCAATGTACAATTCTATAAATTTCCAAATAACCTGTTTTTGTCCAGTATGTTCCATTGATCTGTTTATTCTGGTACTTATCCCACTTTTTTTTTCTTATTTATATTAATTACTCTATTGTAAGGGGTATAAATGAAAACTCTGATATCAAAACCTGACAGCATAGAAAAACTTTAGACCAATCTCAGTATAGATGTCAACATTGCAGTTGAAAATGGCAGTACAATAAATGACCAATGGGATTCTATTTAGGATTGCTGAGATAATGTATTCATATTACTACTAATACTGTATATTAATACATTAAGGAAGAAACAATACCATGATTGTGGATCACTAATAATGTACAAAAATGTTGAAAAGGCATTTGAAAAAATATTCAGTGTCCATTTATGCTTGATCTTTAAAAACAAACAACAAACTACTTAGAACCCTAGGAAATGAATGAAACTGCTGTAATGTATAAATAATGGTGGCTGGGAATCAACAGTTGGTATAAATACATATAAATAATAAAAGGATATATATTACTACTTTTATTTCTATTTTTCGGTAATGTCCTAGCCAATGCAGGAAAACAAGACAATAAGTAAAACACAAGTAATGCAAACAAAGAAACCAAGTGAGATGTTACCAAACAATGATCAAAAGGAATAAGAGCTTAGATATATATCTGAATATAATATTTAAAAATTAATGTTTTTATTTAATATGAATTATGAAAAAGATAAACCTTAAAAAAAAACAGGAAAATGACAGCATGTCATTTTGTTGTAATTAGCACATAAAATAAAGCTCACCTTACTAATAAAGTAGCAGTAAATTATATTTTTGCCTATGAGAGTACAATACAGATATTTATGGTACTGAATTTAAAACAACTATAAATAGGAAATTACTAATTAAAATTTAGCGCTAGTTGCAATGAAATATTTTAAGCTCAGGGATGTATTTTAAGTTTGTATAAACAATCTTAAAAATATTTGCCTGCCTGTTCTTTATTTATGAGGAAGACTATGAAAGAGCTTTCTACTTAGAATGCAAGTAACCACAGGATGGATATGACTATTTTGACTTCTGGAAAGTTTTCATTGTTAATTAAAAGTGAAATTTGAGCTCTAGCTGGTTGGCTCAGTGGATAGAGTGTTGGCCGGTGGACCGAAGGGCCTGTACCTTGGTTGCAGGCTCTTCCCCGGCCCGGGCCTTGGTCAGGGCATGTGGACGAGGCAACCAATCAATGTGTTTCTCTCACATTGATATTTTAGTTTCTTGGTCGATTTTAAGGTGAGTTAAACACACGTTATAAGTAAATGCTATTATAGATAAACTAGAGGCCCGGTGCATGGATTCGTTCACTGGGCCTCTCACAATCTGGGACTTCTGTCTCCTAACTGCTCGCCTGCCTGCCTGCCTGATTGCCCCCTAACCGCTCCCCTGCCAGCCTGATGGATGCCTGCCTGCTCCCCTGCCAGCCTGATCACCCCCAACTGCCCTCCCCTGCTGGCCCGATCAAAATCAGTTTTTTCCTGATTGTTAAGTTTGCCCTAGAGAATTTATTGCAGTTGTCCTAAATAGTGTGGGTGACTCAAGAAAATTAACATCTACTAAGATCAGTTTCTGTCTTGTTTCTGGCTTCCTATATATGCCCTGGAATGTCACTTCGGGTGGGTTTTTGTTTTTAGTTTTTAATCTATATCCTCTTCATCTCATTTGGCTTCTTGCCTCTCATAGGAGAAACAGAAAAGTGATACCTTTGTTTTATTATTTTAATTTTATTTTTTTCCATCACCATTTATCCCCTCTATGCCCTCTTCCGCCTCCACCCTCCACCCCTCCTTCACCTCCCACAATCACCACACTGTCTCTTTTGGCAGAACCCTTTGACTTAATTGATAACCAGGATAAGGGAATAAACACATACATATAGTTGTTCTTCCTTCTGTCAGGTTCTCTCTTTTTGTTGTTTACTTTTGCTTATTTAATTCAATTTTAGCTTGATTCTCACATTAACTTTCTCCTTGAGATTTGAACTGTAACTGTTGGCAGCTCTCAGGCCTTTTAAAACCTAGTTTCCCCATGGTTTGGGGCTCCCTTTCTTATTTAATTCCAGTTTGAAAAACCCTGTAATCTCATTTTTCTGGCAAGTGTCAGATATTGATTCACTCATTCTTATGGCCAAAGGGTCTGGGGGCCTTGTTTGGCTGCTCCCACTAGAAACAAATAGTTGAGTATGATGTTTGGATGGGTAGTATTTTTCAAAAAAGTATTTAAAGTATGGCTTGTTCTCGAGATTCTAAAGAACATTGTATTCTTTTCCTTTCATAGTCTGGAGTTTGATGAGCAATTTTAAAGGAAGAAAATGGACAGCTACCATTTATGTACTCTAAGATGGAGAATCTTTTGCACATACAATACCTCTCATCTGTCTTGTAAACTTTACCATGGGTTTTACTATATTTTACTGATCCGGCAAATGAGACCAAAAGAAAAAAAAAGAGAGAGAGACTTGTTTAAGAGAGAGTTGGCAATCAAACCCAGGTCTGACTGATACAATACTATGCTCCGTGTGCAAAACTATGTCTCAAGTTTTCTATTGTGCAATTAAATTCAGAATTTTCCCCTAAAATGTCTATCACAGTTGTTTCTGATAAATAAATGAGAACACTAAGTAGGTTGAAGTTTATATAAAACTATATACTAGAGTGTCAAGCATAACAATTTCTCTATTGTGAGGGATTCCTGCTATAGCATATCTTGGCAGATATGCATGATGATGCTACTGTATTTAACTTAACCGAAAGCAACAACATATTTAGGATGTAATGTTGAAGAACCCCTAGATCTAAGTGTTGGCAGAAGGGTAAGCAAGGTAAAATATTGCAGGCAGCAGACCTTCCGTTAGTGTTATTTTAGGAATGTGGTCCTGAATTCTGCCAAGCAAATCTTTTCTGAAACATTGGCAAAATCTTTGCAAGATATGATCTCTGACCTATTTTGCTTGTCTGCTCTGATGTTTTTGAAGTATGGTATAAGAAACTCATCGGGGTTGAAAATGATTTAGATTAGGAAATTAGCCAGCTCTAGCTCTAGCGCATCGCATGATATTAAAAAGAAATTCAAATTTTAAGCAAACTTTTAAAGCTTATAAGAAACCTATAAAAATGATTAAATTGATGTATCTTAAACTCTATAGAAGAAATACAAGTAAACCTTTTGCAGGTATTTGCTGATATATTACTTTTTTCAATATTAATTAATTAATGGAAGCTTGCAGGAAAGGAATGTTTTCCCAGTTAATTTTGGTGACTGGGTTTGTGGTGATTTATATGTTTTAAAGTAATATGGCAATTTTACTCCTCTAATAATAAGGCTAAAATTATTTTGACAAACCATCTCAATACTTAAGAGTAATTAGATAGTTTGTGGACAAAAGGTTCTGTCTGTGATTTCAAAATGAAGCTGGTGTAAAATGGTCACTTTATATAAAATGCACCTTACACCCAGCTGTGTGTTACATAAATAAACTTGACAGGAATGCACATTCCCTGGAGCAGGAGACTACAACCACACAGACACAAAGGAAAATCAGTGCTAGGCTATAAATACCAGTTTGTATTTGGCTTTGTAGCTGTTAGATTTGGTCTTGGCAAAGTATATTTATGGTGTTCAAGTAGCTTATTTCCTTAATAGTCAAGTATAAAATGACAGTATTTGGGTCTTTGTATGCTGTTATTTTGAGACCTTGTATTTTTGCTGAGGCTCCATGAATGTTTGTTTTCATGTTATTGACAAAATAATTTTTAAAAATATGTTTTTATTGATTTTTAGAGAGAGGAGGGGGGGAGAGAATCACCAATGTGAGAGAGAAACATTGATCGGTTGCCTCCTGCAGGCACCCCAAATAGGGGTCAAATACTCATCCTGACCAGGAATCGAACAGGGGACCTTTCCATGCACTGGGCGGTGCTCAACAACTGAGTCACATTGTCCAGGGCAGCAAAATATTTTCAGACATTATTTTAGACTACATTAAATTTTTTAGTATTGCTTTTTAAACTCTTATTGAGAAAAGTTTTAGACTTAATAATACTCCTAGCCCCTGTGATTTTGAAGCATATCCCAAACATCACAATCATTTATCTATAAATATTTCAGCATCTCTAAATATTTCTGTCTCTTAAAAATAGGGGTAAAAACCACATTACCATTATCACACTTTAAAATAATTAACAGTATTTTAATATTATTAATATTATCTTAATATCTGGTCAGTATTCAGTTTTCACTTGTGGCCTGGCTGGTGTGGCTCAGTGGTTAAACGCCAACCTATGAACCCCAGGAGGTTGAAGTTCGATTCCCGGTCAGGACAGACACATGCCTGGGTTGTGGACTTCATCCCTAGTAGGCGTCGTGCAGGGGCAGCCAATCGATGATTTTCTCTCATCATTGATGTTTCCATCTTGCCCTCTCCCTTCCTCTCAGAAATCAATAAAATATATACCTTTAAAAAAATAAAAACATTTTAACTTGTGTCATACATTTTTTAAAAATTGAATTCAGTTCTCTCTTTTTGTTCCCCTTGCAAGTGTATTTATTGAAGATTTCAGTCCTAGCTCTTTAGAATTTCCCACAATGTATATTTTGCTAATTGTCTCGCAGAGTTGTCCTTAAACATATTTTTCTGTCTGTATTTTCTGTAAATTGGTAATTGTATCTAGGGGCTTAAACAGGTTCAGGTTTGTGAGTCAGGTAAGATCACCTTATAAGTGGTGGTTTGTTTATCAGGAGAGAATGTCAGGTTGTCTTTCTTTTTAAAATGTCTAGATTAAAATGACAAAATGGCAATGTTGTACATATTTTTCATTTTTAACCGGACTATTTCTAAAGAGAGATACCTCATGGTAGTTATTATATGATTACTTAGAAATATAATTTGTATAGAAAAAGAAATTTTTATTCTTAATGTTTTTTTAAATTGATTTTCAAAATAACAAAATGGTTTAGTAGCATCCCATAATAGTGACCAATTAATTTGTTGTTTTTTTATATCACTGTTTATAAATCCATTAATATATTCATTGTGGTTATTAACTATTGATACTTCAGCTTTCCCATATTTGGCTAGTGGAGCCTCTTCAAGTTGGCTGAATTCTTTTATCAAGACCATGGTATTGCCCTGACTGGTTTGGCTCAGTGGATAGAGTGTCAGCCTGCGGACTCAAGGGTCCCAGGTTCGATTCTGGTCAAGGGCGTGTACCTTGGTTGCGGGCACATCCCCAGTAGGGAGTGTGCAGGAGGCAGCTGATCGATGTTTCTCTCTCATCGATGTTTCTAATCCTCTCTTTCTTCCTCTCTGTAAAAAAATTAAAAAATATATTTAAAAAAAAAGACCATTGTATTATTTGATGGCTTGCTTTTTTATCTGATGTGTAAGAGATAAGCATAGAGCATTTCCTGTCCCCGATTTGGAATCAGCCATTTCTCTGAAGAGCCCTCATCTCTTTGAGAGTTAATCATGTTTGGAGACCATACTCATTGCTAAATGGTTGGTAATTTTTTCCTATACTTTTTCAGTGGACAGAGTTCATAATTTTTATATTATTTTATTTTTAAATATATTTTTATTGATTTCAGAGAAGAAGTGGGGGGAGAGAGACAAACATCAATGATGAGAGAGAATCATTGATTGGCTGCCTCTTGCACGCCCCCTACTGGGGACCAAGCCCACAACCCGGGCATGTGCCCTTGACCGGAATTGAACCCCGGACACTTTAGTCCGCAGGCCGACGCTTTATCCAATGGGCCAAACCAGCCACGGTGAGATTAGAATTTTTAAATCTGTGTCATGAATTTGTACTGATACTTCCAGTTCAAATTTAGGACTATAGAGTTTTTTCTATTCATATGTTCTCCTCACTCTCTTTTAGTCTTAACCTTGAATAATAACTCTATCATAGCAAGTCAGTCATGCATTGTATTTCATTACTTATACCTATTCAAATCATTCTTCTCAAGGACATTTCCTGTGCTTGGTTTCCTTTTTTTTTCATGGTTTGTAGAGCACTCTGGCCCACAGTATTTCTAGATTCACAGAATGCATATATAACTCATTTAACAATCCTGTGACACTCCATGATTTACTGAGTTTTAAGAAGTATAACATACACACAGGAAAGTGCATAAATATTATGTACAGCCCTAGCTGGTTTGGCTCAGTGGATAGAGTGTTGGCCTTCAGACTGAAGGGTCCAGGGTTTGATTCCTGTCAAAGGCACATGTCTCAGTTGCAGGCTCAATCTCCCTCCCTGTTCCGGAGACAACAAATCAGTGTGTCTCTCTCATATCTATGTTTCTCTCTCTCTGTCTTTCTGCCTCCCTTCCACTTTCTCTAAAAATCAATGGAGAAATATCCTCTGGTGAGGATTAACAACAACAACAAAATATTATGTACAGCATGGCATTACCAGCACCCAAGAAGTCCTTTTTATTCCTCCTTTGAGATACTATTCTCATTCCCCTTTCCAAAAGAAAAGAGAAAAAAAGATTTTGAATAATGTTGATTAGTTTTGCCTGCTTTAGAACTTTACAGTTTTGTTTATCATTCATGATTTGTGGGAAACAAAGCCCTTTGTAGGTCTTTACAACTCTTAATTGTGCGTCCATTTAGCCTTCACAAAAGATGTTATCTTCATCTTTGTCACCTTTAAAACTTCTCGGCAATACCTTAGGAAATACAAGTAGAAAACCAAGCATAGGCACTTCTTGGTTCAAATATTTGCCTTAAGCAGGCTAGGTTTTTGTGTTTATAAGCTATTTCCATTTTCTCCCCATGTGTTTGTACCCTTTGCACGTTTCCCTCTTCTTTTGATTTACAAGAACTCTATTTGCATTAGGGATATTAGACTTTTACCAATTGTGTTGTAAATGTTCTCCCCATCCTGTCACTTGTGTTTAAATTTTATTGCTGTATTGAATTTAAAATATTTTGTGTAATCTGACTTTAGTTCTGTGTTCTGCTTCGGAAGGCCACCTTTACCCAAAATTATGTAAAAAAAAATTTCCTGTATTTTAGTTAAGTTTTATTTTTTTATATATGGGTAATTCATTGGGATTTGAATGTAGTGTGAGGTATCAACATTTAAAACAGATAGGATATTTAAACATCCTTTTTGGCCTTTTCCATTAAAAAACCTGCTTGAATTTCATCTACATTTGGCTACTACACTTTTCCACCCACAAACTTCTAGAAAAAGTTTCCACTCATATTTTTCTACTGTGCCTTCTTTTAGTCAACTCAGTGTTGCCTTTATGGTCTCTGCTTCATCATTACACTGAGACTATTTAGGCATAGGCCAGGCTTTGGTCTTCTGTTTATTGAGCCCAAAGGACTGAATTTAGACCCCTCCTTCCTGAGCAGTATGTATTTATCATTGTTGGTAACTTTCTCCTTGAAATGCATCTTCTTTGATACAGCTTTTTCCTGGTTTCCTTCCTATTCCTCAGTTTTATCCCCTAGGTCACTTTAGTAGCCTCCTCTTTTTTATCAACCAGATAGTGGTATTCTCTAGAATTCCATCAGTTAGATACTTTATGGTTTATTAGTAGACCTGCGCACGAATCCATGCACCAGTAGGTTGCTGCCACCCTCCTGTAGCTCTCCACCTACTGCCCCACCCTTCTTTAGCTCCCCCTGCCTCCCCCTCATAGCTTGTTGCCCTGCCCCCTCGCCCTCTCCTGTAGCTCTCCGCCTCCCCTTGCTTGCTGCCCTGCCTATTCCTGTAGCTCTCTGCCACCTTTTTGTAGCCAGTAGATCGCTGCTCTCCATCCTCTCGCTGCCCCGCCCTCCTGTAGCTCCCCCCTCCCCCCCATAGTTTGCTGCCCTGCCCCCTTCTGTAGCTCTCCTCAGCCTGCTTGTATCTTGCTGGCCCACCCTCCTGCTAATCCGTGGTGATCTGGTCGGGATGCCCTTGGTCTTTACGCCTCAGGGCATAATGGCTAATTAGCATATTCCTCTCTTATTATATAGGATACTTAATGCGCATTCTTTGGTGATGTTGTCAATCTTATGACTTCAGTAATCAACAATGTTTTGATATAACCCCCAAATCTCTATCTCTAACTCAGACTTTATATATATTGATTTCAGAGAAGAAGAGAGAGGGAGAGATAGAAACATCAATGATGAAAGAGGATCATTGATGGCTGCCTCCTGCATGCCCCCAGGGGGATTGAGCCTACAACCCAGGCATGTGCCTGTGATGCTCTTCAGTCCCCAGGCTGAAGCTCTGTCTACTGAGCCAAATGGGCTAGGGCTAACTCAGACTTTTTAAAAAAGAAATTTATATTTGTACTTACGCCCCATGGCATTTAAAACCAAACTTATCATCATTTCTTCCCCCTCATCTCTCAAATCAGCACATCTTCATATATTTCTCACTTCAGAGAATGAACAGACTTAAACCCAATTGCTCCGTATAGAAACTTGTTTGTCATTTTAAAAAATTGAGTTGGAGCCCTGACCGGTTTAGTTCAGTGGATAGAGCGTTGGCCTATCGACTGAAGGGTCCCGGGTTCGATTCCAGTCCAGGGCATGTACCTTGGTTGGGGGCACATCCCCAGTAGGAGGTGTGCAGGAGGCAGCTGATCGATGTTTCTATCTCATCAATGTTTCTAACTCTCTATCCCTCTCCCTTCCTCTCTGTAAAAAATCAATAAAATATATTTTTAAAAAATTGAGTTGGAATTCAAATAACATACACTTAGCCATTTTAAAAAATATTTTATTGAATTTATTGGTTAAGAAAATTATATAGGTTTCAGATGTATAAATCTACAATACCTCATCTGTATATTGTATAGTGTGTTCACCACCCAAGTCTCCTTCCATCACTATTAACCCCCCATTGCCCTATATTACCTCCCTTTTCCTCTGGTAATCACCATACTGTTGTCTGTGTCTGAGTTTTTTTCCTTTGCTTAATCCCTTCACCTTTTCCCCCTAGCCATCCAGTCCCCTTCCTCTCTGACAGCTGTCAGTTTGTTCTCTGTATCTGTGAATCTATTTCTATTTTGTTTATTAAAATCTTAAAAATTTGAAGAGGCCCAGCCGGCATGGTTCAGTGGTTGAGCATTAACCTATGAACCAGGAGGTCATGGTTCGATTCCAGTCAGGGCATGTGCTAGGGTTGCGGGCTTGATCCCCAGAAGGGGGCATGAGGCAGCCAATCAATGATTTTCTCTCATTATTGATGTTTCTATCTCTCTCTCCCTCTCCCTTCCTCTCTGAAATCAATAAAAAAATAGGTGTTTTTTTAAAATGAAGAAAAGAAATTTGAGGGGAAGTAAAAGTGCTTAATAGTTAAAATGGTCCTGCACATTTTCTCAGCCACTCTGTTCTTAAATTTAATTAAAGCCAGACCTTCAGAATCAACTTTACTGATTTTCTTCCCAGCAACCTGGTTTATTAATGCTCTTGTGTCCTTGTCACTCATATATATCGTGTCTGGAATATGGGTTGGAATGAACCACAGTTCCAGAACTTTTTGGTGATATACCTTTTTATGATTTTAAATATATTTTATTTGTATCTTTACAATTTTTTAACATGAAAAAGCCAATGGATATTTGATAGGAAATACCTTCCTAATGTCTTATTTGTTAATTGCTTTTATAATAAGTAAAAATTCAGTAGACATCACCAAGATTCTGATTATTTAAATGGAGATAAAGTAGATATAATCAGACTTGATCTAATGATAAAAATAGTATTTTTCCTTTACTTTAAAAATTATTCTGGTATATCTTAGGTTCCATGAGGTAGGAAGAGTTTCCAGAGAATATATGCAAAGTAAATCACTTACATCTGGACAATTAGACAACTTCAACACAAGAAACTCAATGTGAGAGTATTTTTCTGCTCATTTCATGAATTATACACTTTCAGAAAATAGTTAGAAATAAAATTCCTTTAAGATTTATAGCTACATTAGCTACTGAGCACCAAACTCTTTGCTGTAAATGCTTTATAAACACAACCAAATTTATCCTTATAAAAGCCCTGGAAGGTAGATATCATCCCATTATATAGGTAAAGAAAATAAGCCTCAGAAAGTTTTAATAACCTTGCTCAAGATCACTTTGACACCTAAAATCAAAGTTGCCAGTGACTGAGGTCTGAACTTAGCCCCATTTGACCTGAGACCCTTGGTCGTCGTCATCTGATTTTAGTGACTTTGACCAGAGATTAAAGGCAAACCAGTCATCGATTAACCTTGAACACTGCTTAGTATCTCTCCCCGGACTCTGATTTTTTTCTTTTGTTTTTACTTCAATAGCATCTGTAATAATTTAGAAATCTCTATCTATTTAAAGACAAAGTTAAGGATTATAAAAGGTGTTTTGTCTATATGTATACTACATGAGAGAGAAAGAAATATGCCTTTCCAGTACAATCAGTCAGTGATAGTGCTGGGCATTAAAATTTTTAAATTCTGCTTATCTCATTATTTACAGAATTGATACTTTTTTTTATGAGGCTACTTTTCATATTTGAATCCAAGATAAGTGATGTGGTGATTTGATATAATTTTCTTTCATTACTCCAAGTTTTTTTGTTTTTTGTTTTTTTTTTGTTAATCCTCACTGGCAGATATTTTTTCCATTGATTTTTAGAGAGAGTGAAAGGGGGAGGGACTGGGAGAGGAAGAGGGGAGAGAGAAGGAGGGAGAGAAACATTGATGAGAAAGAGACACATTGATTGGTTGCCTTTCGCATGCAGGGGCAGGTATTGAACCTGTGACCCTTCTGTGCCCAGGCAGACACTTTTAACATTGAGCCACACCGGCTATGGTACCCTCAGTCTTTGATTTAAGAATTATAGCCTTGCTTTGAAAACCAGGTGTTTTTCAGTGACTCATTAAAATGATCATGAACTTGATTCCACTTCTTTCTGTAGTACCACAGTAGGTCCTCTGGTTACGTCAGAGATCCGTTCCTAAGGTGCTATCCTGATTTTCACTGTAAGTTGGAACCCATCTACATAAGCACCTATGTCACTCACATGGAGCACACACACAGCAGTAATGAAGTGAAACAGTAAAAAAAAAACTTAAAAGAAAGTTAACAATTCCTGACCTTTACTTGTGGTAAATAAATAATAAAAAACATAAAGCACATAGGTACATACGTCGAAATGACGGAACTTTTTAAAAATAAATATTGTAAATAGGAGATGGCGAGGTAACCACGAAACAACGTACGTTGAGTCCTACGTAACCCGAGGACTGTCTGTATTCATGTCCTTCAACCTTTTTAAAGAACATCATAAGAGTTTAATGATGCTAATATTAAGCATATAAATTGTATAATCCTAAATAACTTATATAAACTAATACATTGATAGTCACTTTAAAGAAACATAAATCAATAAAGCCTGCAAAAGATTGGAATTCCAAAAAGCAAAACCTTCTCCTACATTTCACAAATGAAAAATCAAGGGATGGGGAAGGTGAGAAAAGTATTGCCCCATATCCAATATGTAAGAACTATTATCTGTCCAAGAAAATGATGGGTTATTTCTCCCCTAATGGTCAATTTTACTGAAAGTTTGTCCCTTCAGTATATGTGGTCCTTAAAGAGACCTGAAACTATTTTTCAGGTTAGTTAAGTATCAGAAAACCTAGAGCAGCCCTGCTGAGTGCATCATTATCTGCCATTGCAGAGTGAGAGTTACAATTTTATAACAGTGATGCAGGGTCTTAACATTTGCAATGACTGTATTGGCATCTAGTTATTACTAAAAAAAGTTTACCAGAGTCATAACTTTGACCATTGGCAATTTGCTCTTGGCAAAAGAAATCTTCGTTTCCAACAGCTTTCTGGAGCTGGTTAAAACACACATTATACATGCACCCTTATTTATAATACACACACACACACACACACACACACACACAAAATGGCTACTTATGCATATGAAATAAGGTCTCCTTAACTCAAGTTATATGAGTGCAATGTATCCTTCTTTCAATTTTATTCCCTTTTGCTGTTCATCCAGTTATGACACCAGCCTGGCATATCAGCTACATCACTGAATGTTCACTGGGGCACAAATGCAGAATACAAAACTGATAAGAGAAATGTAGATTTTAATTAAAGGACAGAAAGTGAAGCTTTTCCAATGGCTAATAGAAATGTCAAGATTCTTTACTTAGCTCTTTTCATTGAATTTATTTCTTCCTACTGTGAAATTTAATTTAAAATGTAAAGGAATTTTATTGCCAAGAAAGGTTTTACAGAAATTGCTTGCAAAATACCTTTCTTAACTTCCTATAGGCACATTTCAATGTGTCACAAATTTTTAAAAATAAGGGAAAAATACAATGAACACTACAAGTATAAGCATATGTTTCCATTTGAGGAGAGGGGAGGCAAAATTAGGTTATTCTGAGTCATCCAAAGGACCATTGAACTCATTTATTAATGCAGTTCAATAACATTTAGTTATGTGATTAGTAATTGAAAGTATTTATGCCATACCATATAACTCACAAGCACTTCTCTTAAATTTCTTGAAATGTCTTTATAGTAAAAATTGTTTTTACACAAAAATGGTGTGCATGCAGATATACTATACAGTAATACCAAGGTAACCTTGGTTCCTCAAGCAAAACAAAATTTTAATGTTCCATCGAAAAATATCTAAATCTTAAAAGACTTAAAAAGTTGGACTTAAAAACTAACAAAATAAAACCTTTATGTTAATGTGGAAAGCTCCTTAATATTCTCTGTAGGAATTGAGCCTAGGGAGGGAGGACAATGTGACCATTGGCAACCAGAAGCACTTCACAAATTTCCAGAAAAAAAAAGGGGGGGGGGTGCGGAGCTTAATCCGTAACACAAACTCAGAGGTGTTTACTGATTCATTTAGCCATTTTAAAGTATATATTTCAGTGGTGTTTAGTGTATTCACAATGTGCAACCACTATTTAGTTTCAAAACTTTTTCATCATCCTATAACACCCCCTCCCCCAATACCTACCTATTAAGTAATCACATCCCATTACCCCCTCGCCCATCCATTGGTAACCTCTATTCTGCTTTCTGTTTCTGTGGATTTGCCTTTTCTGGATATATCAAAGGAGTCATACAATATGTGACCTTAGTGTCTGGTTTCTTTCACTTAGCCTGATTTTTTTTGAGATTCGTTTAAGTTGTAACATGTATCAGAACTTCATTTTTATGGCTGATAATATTCCATTATGTGAATATGCCATAATTTGTTTATTCATTTGTTGATAGATATTTGGGTTGTTTCCACCTTTTTACTATTATAAGCAATGCTGCTATATAAACATTTGTGTGCAACTTCCTGTGTGAACAGATGTTTCCATTTCTCTTGGGTATATATCTAGGAGTGGAATTGCTGTGTTACATTGGACTCTATCTTTAACTTTTTGAGGAATTGTGTGTGATTTTTAACTTATTATTTTAACCCCCCACAATCACAAAGCTTGGTTGGTTATTCTGTCTTCTAAATATTCCTGTTTTCATCATTATTCCCACTACCATATACTAAAGGTACACTTTCCAGGATTACTTTACTAGCTTCTTTTTTGTTTTCTTTGTCATCACCATGGCCTTATTCTGTGTCATCTTTCACATACTGAAAAGTTGGTTTTCAAAAATGTAAATCTTAAGAGGTTACCTCATTGCTTTAAAAACAAAACACAGAGAGGCTCATCATCGTAGTCCTCAGGATATAAAGTCTAAACTTATATTTCTTACAAAGGCTCTTTGCTGTCCAGTTCCTTCTGTGTGGTTTCAACTTAATGCATCCCCTTTGTTCTATATACTGATGCCCATATTTCAATTTTTGTATATGTTCTAACTCTAGAAACTCTTACCCAAATCCTTTGTCTTATTTCAGATGTCTCCTCTCTTTTTTAGAAGGCCTTTTTGTCTCTTTATGATTATAATGTGCCCTTCTTTTGTGCTCTCCACATTTCTGTACTAATGTTGGAGAGTTTACACACATTGTGGAATCAGGAGCTGATAGTTAAGTGCCAGGTGATGTAGTGCAGACAACAAGTATAATTAATAGGAACTCAGAAGTCAAAAGAAGATTATTTGGTAAATTACTTAAGGCCTCATGGAGGAAGGTATTACTTGAACTGGACTTTGAAGGAAGCATTCATGAAGGTATGGTAATGATCTGCAACTATAGGTAAATTAAACCTGTTGAATATCCATGGACCTATGAGGACTCATGGTAGAGGGCAAAAGCCATGCCAAACTCGCGGCATTTGAGTTTGAAGTGCTTGTACATTCTTCAACATTGCTTTTGTGTTACTTACATGAAACAAGCACTAGACACAATTCCTATGGAAGAAAAGCATGGAAAGAATGTGCAAAAGATTTTAAGAACTTACTGTGTACTTACAAAAGTGAGATGCAATGATATACTTTATGGAAAGTGTAAGAAAATTGTTAAGGGCTTTTTTTTTTTTTTAAACCATATATGCTCATTTCAGAGCTTACCCAACTACATTTATAAAACTCCACAAAACTTCAGACAGAAACTGCAGTAACTGGGCGATTTCTAGATAAATTATAGAATCTTCCACAAGACTCTTGTATAGTGTTGGGTAAATGGTCTGTGTTTATCTAGAAAAAGATTGGAAATCTTTTGCAGTTGTCTGTGCTCTACCCTGTCTCTCAATTGACAGTAGAAGTGGGACTTTCAGCTCTTTGTGTAGTTAGCATTCAGTAAATGTTTGCATGGATAAACAAAATAAGATTAAAATGTAATTCCTATGTTTCCATTTTCAGTATCTTTTTTATGTGTTACTAGAGGCCCAGTGCACAAAAATTTGTGCACTCGTGGTGGGGGGGGGGTCCCTCAGCCCGGCCTGCGCCCACTTGCAGTCCAGGACCCCTTGGGGGATGTCCACCTGTTGACTTAGGCCCACTCCCCGAGGGATCAGGCCTAAGCTTGCAGTCAGACATCCTTCTGGCAGCCAGGGAACCCTCGGGGGATGTCCGACTAAAGGCTTAGGCCCCCAAGGGAGCTGTGATGAGGAAGCTGGGGTGACAGAGGAGCCACGCTGTCCCGCCCCGCCGCTCTGGGTCAGGTCGCACATGGGACACCCGGGCAGGCAGGTCGATTGCTGCTGCCCTGGGAATCTAACCGTTACCCCTCCTGATTCCTAGGTCGACGCTCAACCACTGAGCTGCACTGGCTGGGCTGGGAATTATTCTTAAGCCACTCTTGTGTGCTGGAAGCTGTGGCCAGCAGAAGGATTAACACACACAAGCAGGGCACGTTTGAGCATCCACTGTAGGTGTATATTCCCCAAGATTACAGAGGAATTGACAAAAAGATATGTAGATATTAGTATTAAGTGAAGGTTGGTTAAGCTCAGCAAATCCCAATGAAAAGGTATTAGGCACTCTGTTGGTGTTAGGCACTCTGAAAGTGCATCCTATAGACCACAGCATAAGAATTGTCAGAAGTATTGGTTTAATTTCCCTCTGAAACAGAGTTTCTGGTGAATGGGCCTGGATATCTGCATTTTTACAAGCTCTCTACACCACTATGTCTCTATACTATTGTAGAGCTACCTAGAATAAGAACCTAGTTGAAACCAGGGTAGAAGTTAGAGGGCAGTAGAAGATGATCTTCTGGGAAGTTTAGTTTGCTTTTGCTCATTTGGCTCCTTGTGTCATCAGAGTTGGAAATGTTTTGGTCATCAGGTAGCATTTTGCTAATGAATCCCGTTATATTCATTTAATAGTTTAGAATTAATAAAATGTATATTCAAGTTTTGTAATTCATCTGTTGGGTGAAATTTATGTGATTTAATTTTAAAGGTTTGATCAAATTTTTCTTTCTCCACAGAACTCAACAAAAATCCAGTGGAAGGTTTTTCAGCAGGTTTAATAGATGACAATGATCTCTACCGATGGGAAGTCCTTATTATTGGTCCTCCAGATACACTTTAGTAAGTACAATGAAACTGACATCAAAGTAGAGCTCTTTTAATGAATTGAAATGTAAACTATTTTGGCAAACTGAAATGGAATTATTTAAAAAGCAGATGAAATGGCTGTATTTAGTATCATTTGTATGGAATGATCTTTCTAGGGGTTTTGTATCCTGCTTGAAACTGTCTAAAACTTGTTGCTTTCTTAAATATATGAGTTTCAGAAATTCAGATATTCTTGCTCCCTGGGATAAATTTATTACAGAAAAGCTATCTTTAAGGTGAGGTTACATATAAATAATACAGTTTTTTACTTGTATTACAGAAATTGGATTGGTTTTGTCAGGATAGAAAAGAATATTCTTTATTGAAATGTTTCTCCTTCTTCCTTCCCTTCAGTCCACAGGCCGATGCTCTATCCACTGAGCCAAACCGGTTAGGGCAAGTAGTGTCATTTTAGGTATACCTTTTCACCTCACAAAATACATGATGGAAAAGAAAACTTAGCTACTTCTCTGTAGACTGGTATATGACATACAGCATGGAACTATAGTGTGGATTTTTGTGTTTTTTTGTCATACGTATTGTCAATCAAAGTTTTTGCTGGTATATTTCCCAGATGTATGTTTGCATTGGTAATTGTTGCAAATTAAAATAACTCAGTTTACAATAACCACCATGTTAGCTTGACAGATAACAGTAGCCATTGAAAACATCCTAGAAGTAGTCCGCCACAGTCTTGTTATTATTTGAAAGCTAATTTCTTTTTTTTTCTTCTTTTTTTAATCCTTACCCAAAGATATTTTTCCATTGATTTTTAGAGAGTGGAAGAGAGGGGGAGAGACAGAGAAAGAGAAATATCAGAGAGAGACACATTGATTGGTTGCCTTCCCACACATGCCCTTGACTGGAATTGAACCTGGGATCCTTCAGTCCTTGGGCCAACATTCTATCCATTGAGCCAAACCAGCAAGGGCTGAAAGCTAATTAACCAAATTTTAGACACAAAACCATACATATAACCTGGTTTATGAGCTTGATGAAATTCAGGTCTTTTCTAGATTTTGCAATCAAAACACATTGCATGAACGTTTACACAGCAATATTTCAGTGATAGAATCTTGTTACTCTTACAGTTGATACGAATAATGAGAGAAATTCCTCTAAACTGATGTTGTCTATATAGAACAGGGGTGGGGAACCTTTTTTCTACCAAGGGCCATTTGGATATTTATAACATAATTGCAGGCCATACAAAATTATCAACTTAAAAATTAGCCTTGTATATTCTGTCAAACATTTAACTTAATGCCTTGGCAGGGCCTGACCAATGATTTCTCGCGTCTTAT
The DNA here is from genome assembly GCF_000412655.1 of Myotis brandtii. Lineage (NCBI taxonomy): Eukaryota > Metazoa > Chordata > Mammalia > Chiroptera > Vespertilionidae > Myotis > Myotis brandtii. The sequence goes on from NW_005360846.1 coordinate 263,479, forward strand.
ATGGCCATCATGCTGGACTTCAACCCTGATATAGAGGCTTGGTTAGGCATCTAGACTTGAGTTCCATCTCTAAGGACCTCACAGAATTCTTATACTTTTTTCATGCAATTGTCTCTGAATATTTTTTTTTTTAATACTTACTGTACTAGTTAACAGACCATATTTTCACCAATACAAACCTATTTCTGGCCTTGAATATACATTTAAAAAGTGCTGGCTGTTTGATATGAAATGTGCATAGCAGAAGCATTTGTTGGTAGCTCCTTTGGAGTATGGACCTACTGATGAGACAATTGACGGCCACTTCCACACTGTCCCATCCTGATGAGAGCACCAGCAGCACCTGGGCTATATAAATTTGACCTCAGTGCCATGCGTATTTGAGCATCCTGTGAGTAATGAAGCCTTAATGCAGTTGACAGACATAATAATCATCCAAAATTACTTGGATCTGATTTCTTTTTATTAATGACTAGAGGCCCGGTGCACAAAAATTTGTGCACTCGGGGGAGAGGGGGGTCCCCCAGCCCGGCCTGTGCCCTCTCGCAGTCTGGGACCCCTCGGGAGATAACGACCTGCTGGCTTAGGCCTGCTCCCGGGTGGCAGAGGGCAGGCCCAATCCCTAAGTGCAGCCCCTGGTCAGGCTCAGAGCAGGGCCGATTGGGGAGTTGGGGCGCCGCCCCGACATGCACAGAGCAGGGCGGATCGGGAGGTTGCGATGCCACCCTCAGTCACGCTCAGGGTAGGGCCGATCCTCCCTGCTCGCTTCAGTGCATGGCTGCTGGCCGCCATCTTGGCTGACAGTTAATTTGCATAAGGAATATGCTGATAGCCAATGGGAAGGGTAGCAGTCGTACGCTAATTACCATGTTTCTCTTTTATTAGTGTAGATTATTTTTAAAATTCATGTACTGGAAGTTATAAAATTGTTTTTACTATCAAGCCCTCAAAAAAGAGGTGTATGATTTATTAAATTTATGCCATCACTTTTGGCAATGTCCTACTTTGAATGGTTGCAAAAATAAAGCATTATACTGGCATTTACACTACTTATTTATTTAGTTCTCCGATTTCTTTTGAGTACTCTTACTCCAGATGGGAACATGACTTTGAATTAGTTAGTTAATAGTCACTGTTCCCAAAGAGGTTATACTTTAGTTGACAAAACAGATCATTGCATAGTCATTTAATACACTTTGGTGATAGGTATGGTGCAGATAGGCATGGGGTATTATGATAAGTCATTGGGAACATGGCAGGTTTTGAATGTGCCAGGAACTTTTCCCAGAGGAAAAGATGTCTAAAATGGGAAATGAAGAGTTAGTAACTGTATTAGTTACTAGGCTTTTTGGCTACAAGTAACAGAAATCTGATTTTAACTGGCTTAGAATACTTTGAATAATTTGTTGTCCTGACACAAAATGGTTACAGCAGTTTCGAACATTTTGAGAACATCACCCAAGGAAATAAGAGAAGGTAGTTTCTTCAGCAGACTCTGCTTCTTGTCTCATTTGTCAGAATTGAGTGGCTTGCTCATTCTTTAACCAGTAACTGGCAGTCTGAATGAGATTGCCACATCTGGTTCAGATTAATTATTCTTGGATGGAAGAGATTTGGGACTGTCAACAGCAAGGTAAGAATTAACTAGACAGATATTCTGGCAATAATAGTGAGTGGTAGGGGTAAGTTGAAGGGAACTGGGGATTAAGCATTTCATAGGGAGAACTGTATACATAGAGCCTAGAAAAAAGGGATGGAATAAGGATATGGAAACAGTAAAATGATTATAAAGAATTTTAAGAAATGAGGTTGGGTAGGGAGTCGGAGGCTAGTTGAAATTTACAAATACTATTAAAGAGTTTGAATTTATCTTTTGTCCTAAGGACAAAGCCCAGCCATTGAGAAATTTTGCATCTGGAGGTACCAGTTAATTTTATATTTAAAAATGTGCATTAAATTACTAAGTATTATAACTTTGGGATTATGGGTTTTATTTTTCCTGCTACTTGTATTTCTGCAACAACAATATGCTTTTAACAATGTTATTTTAAAGTTTTGAGGAGTTTGAGGGCTTCTCGTGACTGCTTGAAGTAGGGAGATCAGCAGTCTTTGTTTAGAGGATAGAAAAAGAGCATATGTGTCTAGGGTAGGACAATGAGAAAGCAGAGGAGATTAGCCAGGAAAGGTATAAGGAGAGGAAAGGTTTAATAGAAGTAAGCTTTCTAAAATTCTACTATAAATCAAGAATCAAAAATCAGGTATTTAATAGTGTTTATTTACTTAACAGTAAGGAGATTATGGGTGTTCTTTTAAAAAAATATATTTGTATTGATTTCAGAGAGGAAGGGAGGAGAGAGAGATAGAAACATCAGTAAATGAGAGAGAATCATTGATTGGCTACCTCATGCACACCCTACACTGGGGACCAAGCCTGCAACCTGGGAATATGCCCTGACCAGGAATCGAACGGGCATGGTGTTCTTGTAGTTACTTCAGTGGAGTGAAGAGGGTAAGAGGGTAGAAATTATTCTGTTGTTTGAGGAGTGATTTGGGAGTGAATACATAGACCTTGAGCATAAATAACTGCCTAGGAAGAGAAATAGAGGCTGACAATGGGGGTCAGGGTGGCAAGGATATAGGGTTGAAAGTTAGTTAATGTGGGCTTAGATGGTACCTAGACCTAAGTGATTAATTCTCCACTTAATGATTAGATAATTTATCCTATATAATAAACTTTGGGATTATGGGTTTTATTTTTCCTGCTACTTGTATTTCTGCAACAACAATATGCTTTTAACAATGTTATTTTAAAATTTTGTCTATAACATAAAAATGTTATAGACAAATTTTGAGGAGTTTGAGGGCTTCTCGTGGCTGCTTGAAGTAGGGAGATCAGCAGTCTTTGTTTAGAGGATAGAGAAAGAGCATATGTGTCTAGGGTAGGACAATGAGAAAGCAGAGGAAATTAGCCAGGAAAGGTATAAGGAGAGGAAAGGTTTTATAGAAGTAAGCTTTCTAAAATTCTACTATAAATCAAGAATCAAAAATCAGGTATTTAATAGTGTTTATTTACTTAACAGTAAGGAGATTATGGGTGTTCTTTTAAAAAAATATATTTGTATTGATTTCAGAGAGGAAGGGAGGAGAGAGAGATAGAAACATCAGTAAATGAGAGAGAATCATTGATTGGCTACCTCATGCACACCCTACACTGGGGACCAAGCCTGCAACCTGGGAATATGCCCTGACCAGGAATCGAACGGGCATGGTGTTCTTGTAGTTACTTCAGTGGAGTGAAGAGGGTAAGAGGGTAGAAATTATTCTGTTGTTTGAGGAGTGATTTGGGAGTGAATACATAGACCTTGAGCATAAATAACTGCCTAGGAAGAGAAATAGAGGCTGACAATGGGGGTCAGGGTGGCAAGGATATAGGGTTGAAAGTTAGTTAATGTGGGCTTAGATGGTACCTAGACCTAAGTGATTAATTCTCCACTTAATGATTAGATAATTTATCCTATATAATAAAAGCCTAATATGCAAATTGTCCCCTCTGGCGGTCGTTGGACCGGGAGTTTGACTGCTCATTATGACGTGTGGTGACGACCAGGGGGCGGCGTGGAACATGGCGGGTGTCAGCCATACACTGCAACCTCTCACCGGCTACCTGGGGGCGGGGGTGACAGGGACAGAGATGCAGTGCTACCCTCCCCTGGGACGTCAGGGCTTGTGCACTGGGGAAGCCCCCGCACTCAGGTGCCCTGAGCACTGGACACCTGTGAGGAGGCTGGGCCGCAGCCACCGGACCACAGGGGCTGGTCAGGCTCCCCGTGGGTTCGCGCAGGAGCCAGTCTGCGAGGCCGGCTGGGAGAGAGCGCGCTGCCCGCGAGGCCCACGCTGCACCCCAGCCCACGGCGTCCAGCCGTGCTCACCGCATCTGCATGTGGGGACTTGGGTTCCATGACTCAGGTGGAGGGGGGAACTTGGGGGCCTGGGAGCCCAGGTGCTGCCCAGGGCCCAGAGGTGAGCTGGGACCTGCCCTTCCACACCAGATGCTTGCACTTCAATCGCCGGCCAGGCCTAGGGACCGTACCCATGCACTAATTTTGTGCACCAGGCCTCTAGTCTACACTAATAAAAGAGAAACATGGTAATTAGCGTACGACCGCTACCCTTTTCATTGGCTAATCAGTGAGTATATGCAAATTAACTGTCAGACAAGATGGCGGCTAATTTGCATATGTCGGCTCCAAGCCACAGACTGAGGCTTTAGGCCTGGGTAAGGGAGGAGCCAGCCAGTGATCGTTGAGCCAGCGATGGTTGATGGCGGTGATGGCAGGGGGAACCGGGTGGAGCCAGACAGCGATCATAGATGGCGGCAGTGGAGAGGAGCTGGTGCCGGAGGAAAACTGGTGCCGGCAGCCAGGGGAAGGAAGGCCTATTGCACGAATTTTCGTGCAACGGGCTTCTAGTGTAATAATAGAAGAATAGGGTACTAAAGTTTTTTAAAAGCTAGTGTGGTATTTCATGGTGGCAACATTAGCCTTCGTTTAGTCACTAGAGGGCAGTCCATACTCTTTACAATCTATGTAATGAACTGGTATACTTATGCATTACTTTATTTGAAACTGATAGTTGCCATGAGTATTAATTTAGCCATTATATTTATCTTTACACAGTCTTGAATCTTTATTACTTCTCTGTCTATTTAATTTTTCTAGTGCTGTTAAGAATCAATTCTTGAGGCTGTCTTTATGAAAGAGATTCTGAAACTTGTGTGATATACCTATTGTTTTTATACAACTGGTTATCAAGTAGTGGATAGCTACTCATATCCAGAGAAATGAAAAATTCAGGTAGAAGTGGCAGTGGGTTTTTAAAGTCTCGGACACCCGGATAGCACTGTGTAAATATATGTTTAAATTTATATTGGTGAATGGTGAATGTACAACTTCTTTTTATCTCTTACTCTCTTTTTCTTTCATCAGTAATGGCTACTCTGTTCAAGTTGTATGCTGCTTTGTTTCTTACTACTGGCAATGAAAAATGAGAGAATCTTGATTATATGTATTTTGTAGTGTTGTTTTTTTAAAAATATATTTTATTGATTTCAGGGAGGAAGGGAGAGGGAAAGAGAGAAGCATCAATGATGAGAGAGAAGATCAGCTGCCTCCAGCACACCCCCACTAGGGATCAAGCCTGTAACCCAGGCATGTGCCCTGACTGGGAATTGAACCGTGACCTCCTGGTTCATAGGTCAACACTCAACCACTGAGCTGGGCTGTATTTTGTAGTATTGCCTTACCTTGAGATGATATAGAAAATAAAGAATTAGGTAACCAAACTCTGATTAATATTCTTTTACAGTAACAAAATTTTTTTAGACTTTTAAGACATACAGTCACAAGCCATATGTTCTGTAATGAATTTTTGGAGGGAATGAACCTCATACACGTATTCCTCAGAAATTGATGGATCACTGGCTATGCCATACCATTTATCATTCAGTGCTTAAGAACATGGGCTTTGGGAACTATCTTTGTTTAGTTCCCTGACTCTACCATTTTTATTAGTTGTATGATTGAACAATTACTTAAACATTGTCTTAGCAGTTTTATTTCTAGGGTAAAAGCCCTATGCCTAGGAAGTGTTTGGATTGTTCAGTGTTCTGTTGCTTGCAGTAGCAAAATAATTGGAAGCAATCAAATGTCTTACAATTGTAATGGATAAACTGTGGAATGTGGCAGGTAAACTAAATGAACAAGAGACAAGTATCAAGATGAGTATATATAAAAGAAAAATATTGAGCAAAATTTTATATGACAGCATACAATTTATCATTTTATGATAGGGATTCCAAAGTAAATATGGCAGAATGGTAGGGTCTGACAAAGCAGAATGATAGGATTTCTGATCCTTGTCAGATTTTTATAATTTAATACAAAAACAGTAAGATAGGCGTAATAGAAGAAACTTGAACTAGGCCTAGGTTTCTCAACCTTTTCAAATGGGGAACTCCTGGTTGCATACCTTAAAAAAATTTTTTTTTAATTGATTTCAGAGGGAGGGAAAGAGATATACAAACGTCAGTGATGAGAGAGAATCATTTATCAGCTGCCTCCTGCACGTCTCCCACTGGGGATCAAGCCTTCAACCTGGGCATGTGCCCTGACTGGAATTGAACCTTGACCTACTGATTCATGGGTCAATGCTCAACCACTGAGCCACACTGGCTGGACTGTACACTCTTTTTTAACATCATGCCAATAATATCTGTGATGAAGAGAATATATAATAGAAGAGAATATATTTTTAATTCATTGATGCTTTTCAATAAACTTGGAATTTGCTCATCACTATAGCATCCCTGTATAGTTGAAAAACAGTGAACATGTGACATGTTGATACTTATTTTACAATGTTTTGTATCCTGTAGGTCTTTTGAGTTCCTCTTTGCTAATTTAGCTGTTCACTAGAAGTTTGCACCCACAAATGGGGACTACTGAGCAAGACTTAAAAACACACACACACACATACACACACAAAATGTTCACAGATAAAGGAAGCGTTAAGGAATCCACCTATAGGAGAAAAACTATAAGGAATAGCATGGTTGGTTCAGGATGGGTGAGGGCATTGCAGACAGAGTAAAAAAAATCTGCGCTTTAAATGTTTTAGGATAATCCTGTTAATTAGATTTGATTGAAAATAATGAGACTAGGTAATTTTTTATGACAGGAATTCCAATCAGCTAATATAAAGCTTTTAAGAGGATCTAACCAATCAAAATTTAAGGAAAAGCTAACTGAATATTGAGGATTAGCCTCATCAGTAGAATAAAGTGCTTGGGCTTTGTGGCAACGATTCTTGGCTGTTTTCTGTAATTAGGGCTTTCAAACCGTTTGTTTTTGTTTTTGTTTTTTTACACCACAACCCATAATCAGGAATAATTTACATCGTGACCCAATGTATGCTTAGGTGTATACGTCTTAATGAATAGAAGCATGTGTGTAGATCATATAACTGAAACAAATTACTTGTGATAAGCACCTTTGTTTTCTATTCTAATTTTTTTTTTAATATATTTTATTGATTTTCTACAGAGAGGAAGGGAGAGAGATAGAGAGTTAGAAACATCGATGAGAGAGAAACCTTCTATTCTAATTTTATTTATTTAAGAAGAAAACTGGTTAGTTACTTAATTGGTTTATAGCCCCAGCTTGAGAAACTAGTTAATATAATTCTGTTCTAAGACCAGTTTTGGCACTATCTTTTACAGTTGGGGTAACATAGGCTGAGAAAATAGACTTATTTCTTTATCAGTGTAATGCATTCTTCACAACAGATACTCTCAGTTTTCCTCATCTTCAGGTTTTTTTCCCCTTCAGTACATAATCTTACAAATTATGAAAGTTAAGGCCAGTAAGGCAGGCATAAAATTTGTAATTTTTCTTCCTTTCTGCCTCTGGATATCTATTTGTACTGCACTCAGTCTGGTTTTCTTCCTGTACAGAAGGAAAAGCCTTTTTGTTGTTGTTGTTAGGGCCTTATTTTCTTTCTTATTTTACTTTTTTATTTATCCTTTTTTTTAGTCTTTCTGCTATTTACTTTAAAAAAAAAAATTGGCTTCCGCCCCTCTCTTTTAAAGCCTTTCATTTGTATTATTTCTCGAGTCTTTCTGCCATTTACTTTAAAAAAAAATTGGCTTCCGCCCTCTCTTTTAAAGCCTTTCATTTGTATTATTTCTCGTCTTCTTTTTTAAAAAATCATTACTAGGAATATTTTTTCCATTGATTTTTAGAGAGAGTGAAAGTTGGAGGGGGGGGGGAGGCGCGGGGTAAAGAGAGACACTGATGTGAGAGAAACACACATCAATTGGTTACTTCCCACATGTGGGATTGAACCTGCAACCCAGGTATGTGCCCTTGACCCTTTGGTTCTTGGGCTGACACTCTAACCACTGAGCAACGCCATCCAGGGCAAGTTACCATCTTCTTTAACTGTTAAATCAAATTATCCTGTTTGTTATGCTTGTGCTTTACCACTTTATTCTTACTTTCTGCCTTGGCAGTCTTTTCCTATTGCTTTTACCAAAATTGTATTATTAAGGTTACTTTTTATACTTGGAGTCCAGTGAGTGGCATTTGCTAAGTGTTTAGGACTACTTGGTATTAATGATCTACCTCTCTTTTATTACCCTCTCCCCAATTTTGCTTTTATGATCAGAGAAAGGCAATAAAAATGAATACTTGCTGTGGTTAAAAAGTGAAGCTCTACTGAAATGTACAAAACAGAAAGTAAAAGTAAAAGATTCATAATCCTGTGCTCCAGAGTTAACCATTGTTAATGTATTTATGTCATGTTTCATGTAAACATACCCGCGTTTTTTATATTTTAAAGACAGATGGGTTTATCCAGTAGATATTTGTGTTTCTTTTTTAAATTTAATAATAGATTTCTCATATTATTCCAGTATTATTACTGATTTTTTATTATTTTTGTATTTTCCTCTGTCACTAGAATGGTAAGTGCCATGAAACCAGTGCTAATGTCTTGCTCTGTTATATCCTTTTACATAGACTAGTGTCTGGCACAAGTAGATAAACAATGAATATTTGTTCAGTGAATGAAAACCATTTAATGAGCTGAGAATTCTATTTCTCACTGATGTAAAACAAACACAATCACATAATGGTATGTACATTGAACAGTAAAAAAATCCGATATGCAAATTGCTGTTGCAGCAAATTGGTCAATGTAATAAAGGGACATGGTGGCTTGTTTAAAATTGGGTAGTCAAATCTTTCTTAAGAGGTAACATTTAAGCTGAGTTCTTAGTCATTTTTGCCCCATAAGGTTGACTTCATCTCATTGTTTTTTATTGTTAACATATAAAACTCATTTTATTCTTCTGACAATTCTTCAAGAACATTTCTTAAGTAAATGTCAGTGCTCTGGAACTGTACTAATACAGCAGTCACTGGCCAAATGTGGCTATTAATATTAAATAAAATGTAAAATTCAGTTCCTTTGTTTCACTAGCCATACTTCAAGTGGCAGGTGACTACCATATTGGACCACACAAATATAGAACATCTCCAATGTGTAGAATGTTCTATTGCACAGGACTGCTTTGGAAAGTCACTAGAATATAAATTACTTGAGCGACTGTATGCTTTGTACATTACTATGCTCCTAGTGTCTGACACATCATTTGTTAAATGATGAGATAAATAAGTGGATGAATGAATAGAAGGTCAACACATTTCTTCCCAGACAAGGAACAACAAAATGTGCATAAAGTCTGAGCTGAGAAAAAGCTTATTGTGTTTGAAAAAAGGAAAGAAAACGGGCTAGAACAAAGAGTGATGATTTGAGATCAACATAGAAATTTGGCAACTTGACCCTAAGGCAATGTTAAACCTTCTAAATTTTGTTTTAAGTGCAGTGGGAAGTAATAGGACGTTTTGTAGCACAGCAGTAATGCGATCTGATTTGAATGTCTTTTTTGAGATATTTACTTTACTAGTTTTTTGAGAGTTTAAGAAGGTGGTGTAGGTATGACAGTTTTTAAACCTGGTTATTTATAAAGTAAACTGCTTGAAATCCAGATTATTCATTTATTTATGCTGTCAACACTAGCACCCTTGTTTTTATGTTTGTTTTAATAATTGTTTACTTATAAGCAGGAACTTATTGGCAAGGACTTGTTTATGTTTTTGTTTTCCAGTGAAGGTGGTGTTTTTAAGGCTCATCTCACTTTCCCAAAAGATTATCCCCTCCGGCCTCCTAAAATGAAATTCATTACAGAAATCTGGCATCCAAATGGTAAGTTTATCTATTTGTACTTTTACATTTACAAATATGATGGCCCATCACTGAAGTTTTCAAGTTCAGTAAGAAAGATACAGTTCTCAATGAAATTGCTTTGGAATTTTTGTACTAAGTTCATTGTATTTGTTATGCACATGGCCATGCGTTAGATTCTTTAGGTGAGAAGGAGCAACAGAGATCATATGGAAAAAATGGTTTTTTTTACTTAGTTTTCAGCTCCTTTGAGTCTCATGATGTTCCAAACTAGAGGCAAGTTTGGTGGGTGATATGATGATATTCAGCATTAATAGAACTCTTAAAATCGAAGAGATAATTTCCAAGGCATTAGGTGACTCATTGGCTATTACAAAAAGCACAAAAGTAATTAAACCTGGATTGTGTAGTTACTTTTTCTCTTCTTAGCTCTTAGACTTTTTAAACTATATTCTTAGTTATAAAACAGGACATGTCCTACCTATCATAAAGCGACTGAGGGCTTCAAATGAGGTGAAATAGTGTATGTTTTAACCTTCGGAAAGCATCCCAGTACTGCTGTTTGTGTAATGGAGACATTGACTTTTTTACCCAAAGATGTGCTACCATTTAAAATCCACCTTGTGAAAAAATAAATAAATAAAATCCACCTTGTGAACCAAAGGTTAGGCTAGATAAGTTATGTTTATTATACACAGTTTCCTTGAACTTTTGGCCTTGTTTTGTATGAGCTTGCAAGGATTTGTTTTCTAAGTATGTTGACTTACCAGTATTTTGTAACCAGCTGTCTTTTTAGACTACTACACTAATCTGCATTTTGTTTCTCCTAGTCAAGGTTCTTTCAGTTGCAAGGAAGAAAAACCCTTATTTGTTAGTTTCAACAAAATCTGTGGGAGAGTATGGATTATAGAATAAATTAAGGCATTATTGCATGGATAGGGAGTATATATTAGAACCTAGTGGCTTGCAAAACAAATGGGTCTTATGAGAGACTAGAACTGGCAAATTGAAAACGATTGGGAACCAAGGGAACTACCATACTTCATAGCATCTGAGATAGCAGTGATTACAAAAGGCATATAATTACTTTTGTTCAGAAGGGAGAAAAAATATCTAACAATTTATTTGTGGGAAAATGCATTAACAATAGTCCTACATGAAGTATGGATGCATGAATTAATGACATTCACCTCTTGTTTCTTTGAAATTTCTTTCATCTCTTCCTGGGCTTTTGGCAGGGTTTCTTGTGCTTCACTTGAATGATTCAATGTGTAATATCAGTCAGTTTGCACCTATTTCTGAAGATGTGACTAAGCTTCTCACTGTTGGCTACACCAGATTAGCTATAGAATTCTAGGCAGAGCCTCTTTGAGCCTTATTTTCTCTATCTGTGAGAATTAAATGAGAGCACATATGTACACAATAAGTGGCACTTCTTTTCTGTTAAGAGGAAGGATAGCAGTGGCCTAGGTAATTTAAGAGGAAAGCTGAGGGAACAAGTATTTTCGTGTGTGTGTGTGTGTGTGTGTGTTTCTTCAAGTTGAAAAGGCTTTTTTTTTTTTTTAACCACAGTGCCCTTATTTAAAAAAAAATATTTTTATTGATTTCAGAGAGTAAGGGAGAGGGAGAGAAAGATAGAAACATAAATGATGAGAGAGAATCATTGATAGGTTGTCTCCTGCAGGCCCCCTACTGGGGAGTGAAATAATTAAAACTTAAGAAAGGATACCTGAGGAGGTGAGGGGCAATGATGGCAAGTACAGGAAGAATTAGACAAGGAAAGTGAAAAGTCATTTTGAAATAGGAATGAGAGGAAAAGCGAGCATCTGAGTATCTGTTAGGCACTGGAGATATAAAGATGATTAATGCATTATGGTCTCTTTCTATAAGGAAATTATGGTCTATATAAGGCAAAGGTGGACATGTAGACTTAATGGTGAAACTGAGGGATGATAGTGATATGTAGTTATAAAGATGTATTGGTAGCATAGAAGAGGAAGTTAGAGAATATGAGTTTTTATTTTGTTTATTTTTTTATATATGTTTTTAAATATTTTTATTCATTTCAGAGAGGAAGGGAGAGGGAGAGAGAGATAGAAACATCACTGATGAGAGAGAATCATTGATTGGCTGCTTCCTGCACGCCCCCCACTAGGGATCCAGCCTGAAAACAAGGCATGTGCCCTTGACTGGAATTGAACCCAGGACTCTTCAGTCCGCAGGCCGAGGCTCTATCTACTGAGCCAAACCAGCTAGGGCTATTTTATTTTTTAGTCTTTATTGTTGAAGGTTACATATGTCCCCTTTTTTCTCCCACTGACCCCTTATAGCCTGCCCTCACCATAGGCCTCTATCACCCTATTGTCTGTGTCCATGGGTTATGCATATAAGTTCTTTGGTTGATCGCTTCCCACACCCCCTCAACCCCCCGACCTTCCCTCTGAGATTTGACTGTCTGTTCCATGCTTCTGTGTCTCTGGATCTGTTTTGTTCATTAGATTCTACATATAAGTGAGATCGTGTGATAATTATCTTTCTCTGACTGGCTTATTTCTCTTAGCATAATACTCTCCAGGTCCCTCCATGCTGTCTCAAAAAGTAAGAGATCCTTCTTCTTTTTTGCTGCATAATATTCCAGGACCTGCTGTATTTACTACATGTAAATGCTAGGCAACATCTATCTACATGCTAGGTATCTTGAAGTTTTGCTCAGATGTACAAGATAACTTACATTCAATTGGGTTTTTCAGATGAATCCTAGTTAGTAAAGTCCATGGTTTTCTTAGAAGGTTAACAGTTTCCATTTTGGAAATTAACTGCTGTATATTCATTGTTTTATACAGGTTCTGTGGAAATTAGGACTCGATCTATAATAGATATCTTCTGTATAACCAAGTTATTTCAAATATGTATTTTAAACAGGACTGTTTTTTCTCTAATTTTGCAGTTGATAAAAATGGTGATGTATGCATTTCTATTCTTCATGAGCCTGGTGAAGATAAATATGGTTATGAAAAACCAGAGGAACGTTGGCTTCCCATTCACACCGTGGAAACCATCATGATTAGTGTTATTTCTATGCTGGCAGATCCTAATGGAGACTCACCTGCTAATGTTGATGCTGCGGTAAGGTGGTCATATGCACATATCCCCTCCCCTTTAATTAAACTCAGAAATATAGTATCTTTCTATATCTCTGTGTGTGTGTGTGTATCTGTTTATATCCATTTTACAAAAATAAATTACAGATACAACTCAGCTTCACCCCTAAATACTTGAACCTGGATCTTCAAAGAATAAGGACACCATCTTACATGTCATACCTAGGAAAATTTAATATCAAGTTCATATTATTATTCCTGAGTTTTTTGTATTTTCTTTTAAATATGTCTTTATTGATTTCAGAGAGAGGAAGGGAGAGGGAGAGGGAGAGAGAGATAGAAACATCAACTGATAAGAGAAAATCATTGATAGGCTGCCTCTTGCACATGCCCTACTGGGAATTGAGGCCACAACCTAGGTATATGCCCTGACTGGGAATCGAGCCATGACCTCCTGGTTGATGGGTTGATGCTCAGCCACTAAACCTCATCGGTTGGGCTTTTTTTTGGTCTTTTTTTTTTTTTTTGTATGTTTTTTTTTTTTTTTTTTTTTTTTTTTTTTTTTTTTTTTTTTTTTTTTTTTTTTTTTAAGTTGTGTGAGTTCCCTCCATTCCCTTTCTATGTCCCTGATTCATTATAATCACCAGTTCATTCTGTACATCAGATTATTTATTCACTTGATTCTTAGATTCACTTGTTGATAGATGCATGTTTGTTGTTCACAATTTGTATCTTTACCTTTTTCTTCTTCCTCTTCTTAAAGGATACCTTTCAGCATTTCGTATAATACTGGTTTAGTGGTGATGAACTCCTTTAGCTTTTCCTTATCTGTGAAGCTCTTTATCTGACCTTCAATTCTGAATGATAGCTTTGCTGGATAAAGTATTCTTGGTTGTAGGTTCTTGGTATTCAGCACTTTGAATATTTCTTGCCATTCCCTTCTGGCCTGCCAAGTTTCTGTTGAGAAATCAGCTGACAGTCGTATGGGTATTCCCTTGTAGGTAATTGAGTCTCTTTCTCTTGCTGCTTTTAAGATTCTCTCTTTGTCTTTTGCTCTTGGCATTTTAATTATGATGTGTCTTGGTGTGGTCCTCTTTGGATTCCTTTTGTTTGGGGTTCTCTGCGCTTCTTGGACCTGTAAGTCCATTTCTTTCACCAGGTGGGGGAAGTTTTCTGCCATTATTTCTTCAAATAGGTTTTCAATATCTTGCTGTCTCTCATCTTCTGGCACCCCAATTATTCTGATGTTTGTACGCTTGAAGCTGTCCCAGAGGCTCCTTACACTATCTTCGTATTTTCGGATTCTTTTTTCATTTTGCTTTTCCGGTTGGGTGTTTTTTGCTTCTTCGCATTTCAAATCTTTGGCTTGATTCTTGCGCTCCTCTGGTCTGCTATTGGGTGTCTGTATAATATTCTTTATTTCAGTCCGTGTATGCTTAATTTCTAGTTGGTTCTTTATCATAGCATCGAGGGTCTCATTAGTTTTCGTGACTCTCTCCTCAAGTTTATTGACAGCTTCTAGCACATTTTTGCAAGCCCTCAAAATTGCGATTTTTAGCTCTATATCCTCCATTTCTGTCATGTTTTTTTGTCTCCGCATTTTTTATGCTTTCTTGGTGCACCCCCTAGTGGTCTTTGTGCGCAGTCTTGTTCTAGTTGAGCCTTGATTGTTGTAGTTAATACTAGAGGGATTTGACCACCAGGCCGACTGGCTGTGTGAATCAGCTGTGTCTGCCGCGGAAAACTTCTGTCCTCTGGGGAGGTGCTAATCTAGCCTTTGCCTGAGGCGATCCGGCAAATGGCTCTGCGCAGGGCTTGGGCGGGGCGGGCTCAACAGGGCGGGCGGAGGGAGCCGTTATGGTGCCCTCAGTCCTGTTCCCAGAGGCTCTGCTTCTCAGAACCCCCGGAACCGCTGCAAACCTCGGAGGGAAAGCTGCCTTCCAACTGATGCCAGACACTCCCGCTTCTCCCGTTTGGGTCCGAGTCCCCAGCGATTCGCCCGTATCTGGAGCTCAGAGTCTGAGACTCCCCCCTGACCGAAAACGACAACCGCGCTCTCAGCCACCAGCCCGCTTTGCGCGCGCACCTCCGCACCTGAGTATTTTCCACACTGCGCCTCCTCTGAGCCTCGGTGTGCTGTTATTTTTCCTTCTAGTTGAAGAGTCTCTCCTCAGCCAGCCTTCCTGTGGTTCTGGGTGATGTCCGTTCCGTCTTTTAGTTGTATTTTTGAAGTGGTTGTTTGCGGCAGCAGTCTCAGGTGTTTACCTATGCCGCCATCTTGGTCGAATCCCTTTTAGTATGTTTTTGTTGATTTCAGATTTACAACAAAGCTGGCATTAGTTAATCATTCCTATATCCTTCACCTAGATTTACCAGTAGTGGAGATTTTACCTTTTTTTTGGGCAAAATTGTTTGAGAATACTTTACAGATATCCTAACTCTTCATACTTGAATACTTCAGCATATATCTTCTAAGAACAAGGGTATCTTTCCATATAAGCATAGTACGAGTCTATCATTGATACAGTACTATTATTGAATATACATATACAGCCCATACTCAGATTTCTTCAATATTGTTCTTATAGCTTCCTTTTTTTGGTTATTATTAAAAATCTAGAATCTAGGATCCCACATTATTATTAATATTTTTAAAAATGTATATTTTTATTGATTTCAGAGAGGAAGGGAGAGAGAGATAGAAACATCAATGATGAGAGAGAATCATTGATCGGCTGCCTCCTGCAC
>NW_005360846.1:279253-281526 GCF_000412655.1 Myotis brandtii
ATATTTTCACATTATATTTTTGTTTTTTTAGTCTTCTTTAATAGTCTTAGTTCCTCAATCTTCTGTCCTTCTTTGAAAAGCCTTTTGTTTTTATTCTTATTCTTGGAATTTTATTTGTTACTGTATATGAAAGCCAGAAGATTAAAATCACCTTTTTTGGGGGTTACTTCAATCATATATAAAAACTTAAGCCCTAGCTCAGTAGTTCTCAACCTTCTGGCCCTTTAAAACAGTTCCTCATGTTGTGACCCCCAACCATAAAATTATTTTCGTTGCTACTTCATAACTGTAATGTTGCTACTGTTATGAATCGTAATGTAAATATCTGATATGCAGGATGGTCTTAGGCGACCCCTGTGAAAGGGTCGTTCGACCGCCAAAGAGGTCTCGACCCACAGGTTGAGAACCGCTGCAGCTGGTTTGGCTCAATGGATAGAGTGTTGGCCGGCGGACTAAAGAGTCCTGGGTTCGATTCTGGGCAAGGGCATGCACCTTGGTTGCAGGCTCGATCCCTTGTCCTGGTTGTGGCACATACAGGAGGCAACCAATTAATGTGTCTCTCTCACATCAATGTGTGTGTCTCTCTCTCTCTTTCTCTCTCTCTCCCCCCCCCTTCCCCTGCCCTTCCCTTCCACTCTGTCTAAAAATCAATGGAAAAATAGCCTCAGATGAGGATTAACAAAAAAAACAACAACAACACAACAAAACAACTTAGGTGAGATCTTAGATGTAGAAAAACACTACATAGATAATCCCTTTTCATATCTATGGCTTTGAAATTTTACATTTAGTAATCAAGTTGAAGTAAAGTCTGGTAGAACACTATTCTATTTTTCTGTTTAGTCAAGTATTCAAACAATATAAGAGAGAGTGAGGGAGAAGAGATGAAAGCTATTTTTTAAAAAAAATCCTGCCCAGCCTGTGTGGCTTAGTTGTTGTTACTGAGGAGAAAGTTGATGCTAGGTTCATTCTTCTGTGTCTGTAGGTGACTTTTCTTTCCTTTTTCTTTCTAGTTCCCTTTAGATCCTTTTCTGGATTTTTGGTCTTCTGAAATTTCACAATATGTAAAATTTTCCATCTCTCTAGTTGATTTATACTTTGAAGACTTCGGCTGTGGGAAATTTATCTTTTAAATTATTTTGAAAATTTTTTTCAGGTTTGGCATTCTTTCATTTTTGTTGTTGTTAATCTTCACCTGAGGATATTTTCCTCATTGCTTTTCAGAGAGAGTAGAAAGGGGCGGGGAGAAACATTGATGTAAAACAGAGACATGGATTGGTTGCCTCCTGTATGTGCCCTCAGTGGAGACGCAACAACCAAGGTATGTGCCCTTGACTAGGAGTTGAACATGCGGCACTCTAACCACTGAACACCACTGGCCAGGGCGGCATTATTCCCTCTTTTGAAATTGTAGCTATAATCCAGATTGATCCCTTGTAACTTTTTAATCTAAAAATGGTGCCGAACGACACATTTGTAATACCTTAACTAATAAAGAATTAAAAAAAAAATGGTGCCGATTTTGAATCTTCTGTTGAATTTTTATTTTGACAGTATTACTTTTAATTTTAAATGCTTGGTCTTTTCTTCGTTGTTTCCTTTTTCATGAAATCACTCTTTAATGAACTTAATAGTTCTCTTGGGAGTTCAAATTAGAGATTTTTAAAGTTAAATTCTGAAGTCTCTTTCTTTGAAGTCAGTTTTTCTTTTGTATTTTGAAGACTTCTTCAGAACTGTAGGTAGGCCTTCTACGTAACTCTCCTCCATTCATGATAAATAATAAATGAGGGTTTAGGAAAGCAGATTGGAGATGTATGTATTTGTGTGTGTGTGTGTGTGCTTGCGCTCAGGTACTGATTTTGTTTCCCTTGAGTGTGTGAATAGCAAGCCAGATACTAAACTAAGAGTAAGGATTGGAGGAGGAGGGGTGTCATTTAAATGCCTAAATGAAGCATCTCTAATTTTAGTACTCTTCAGCGAAGCATATTTATATAAAATATATATATCATTATATTTTTAGGAAGGTATTAGAATTTTGCACATAGGTGGGAGGAATTCCACACTGTTGAGTTATACAGACTTCTATTTCTTTATTTTCAGCCCTACTTCTTACTAATTCTTCTCACGTTTACCATTTTCAAGCTTTACCTTCTTTAGAGTTCTGTTTAATAGCTTCTTTCCCTCTTTTGCTCTGGTTCTATTGAAACATTTCTAGACTGTTACTTTTTCTTCTTCATATTTCATTACTCTTTGATCTTCTGGTCTTCCATCAA
>NW_005360846.1:281591-295543 GCF_000412655.1 Myotis brandtii
TTTTATTGATTTTTTACAGAGAGGAAGGGAGAGAGATAGAGAGTTAGAAACATCGATGAGAGAGAAACATCGATCAGCTGCCTCCTGCACATCTACTGGGGATGTGCCCGCAACCCAGGTACATGCCCTTGACCGGAATCGAACCTGGGACCTTTCAGTCTGCAGGCCGACGCTCTATCCACTGAGCCAAACCGGTTTCGGCCTGCCATTTTCTTTGATAATGAAAAATTCCCATATGATATTTTCTCTCAGGAAAGCAAATAGAGAAAAACATATGCTTTTTGCCCTATTGAATTCATAGGTTCTCCATTTATATAAAATGCAGAAGATAATATCACCTGTCAGGTTATCCAAGTTTATGCTATACTGGATGAAACAAATGGTGGTTGTATTAGCTAGCTCCTGCTTTGGAACCATCATCTACCAATCTATCTTTTACTGGGCCAGTCATCCTTGCCCAGTCTTGTCTCAGTCATCAGAGAATGCCGGTCATATTATATCATCTCTCTAAACTCCTTGCCATCCCTCTGCCATTGACTTGAGTCCTTTTGACTTGTTACCTACATTGTTGTAATAGCTTTCTATCTGATCCCTGCTCTTAGTCTTTAGAGAGAGAGGAAAGGAGAGGGTAACATCTTTGTGAGATTGCCTCCTGCGTACACCCTCCTGCGGATTGGGGATCAAGCCGAAACTGGGGCATGTGCCCTGACTGGGAATCAGACCAGCAACCTTTTGGTGCTCGGGATGACACCCAACCAACTGAGCCACACTGGCCAGGGAAGTCTTTTTTTTTAACCCTCAACCCGAGAATATGTTTTCATTAATTTTGAGGGAGGGAGGGAGGGAGGGAGCGGGGAGACACATGGAGGGGGAGAGAGAGAAAGAGAAGCAGAAACATCGATTAGTTGCCTCTTTTAAGCACCCCGACCGGGACTCGAATCCACAATCACTTGGTGTACAGGACAACGCTCCAACTGAGCAACTGGCCAGGACCCTGCTCGTACTCTAAATTCTCTCTGCTAAATGGTATTTTTAGGTGTCTTCCCCCTCAACCCCCCAATCCCCCTTTGCCTAGAATTGCTCTTTTCTTCCATTTACTTAAAGTGATGAGGAAATTGCAGACTTTATAACATTTTATTCATAAATACTTCAGTATATATCTCAGTCTCTGGACATGTTAGCATTATAATTTAGCTCATTTTATTTTAATTATTGGATTTCGGTGGTGCCTTCCTTGCTTTGAGGGCAAAATTATTTTTCTAATGTGTTCCTCCACAAGGGCAGTGATTGAAGAGGTCTATGGTTTTCGCTGTTTGTAAATGGATGTTATTTTATAAAAAGGTGGGAAAAAAAGCCTGGGCATTTTTGTGGGAATTTTCTACTACGTATTTACATGCTAGATAAATCAGCTCTGTTCTTATGTGAAACTATGCCAGTGCTGCTTTGTGTTCCTTTTTCATGTGTCTGGCAGTGATAGTGATATTGTTTCATTCTTCTCCACCGTCGCCCCCCACATGAAGTAGTGCTCAGTATCATCTCAATGTGATGTGCTCCACCTGTCTACTGTATATAGGAGAGTTTTGTGTCTTTTTACTTTCTGGTTGCTTCCGTCAGGGAGAGTCGGTAATCCTTCAGATAGCTTGAATATCTTATTTATAAGTTGTACTTTTCTCATCAGTATAATATAAAACTGTTAATGATCTCTCCCTTTTTATTTTTTTATTTTTATTTTTTAAATATATTTTATTGATTTTTTACAGAGAGGAAGGGAGAGAGATAGAGAGTTAGAAACATCGATGAGAGAGAAACATCGATCAGCTGCCTCCTGCACATCTCCTACTGGGGATGTGCCCACAACCCAGGTACATGCCCTTGACCGGAATCGAACCTGGGACCTTTCAGTCTGCAGGCCGATGCTCTATCCACTGAGCCAAACCGGTTTCGGCAATCTCTCCCTTTTTAAGAGAATTTTGCTTATAGTGGTGATTTGCATGGGGGGTTTCTACTCTTTTATCCCAGCAGAGTGCCTTGCAGAAGTATTTTTTGACTCCTTACCTACCTTATCAGCTTACATATTGTCAAAGCATTACATTCAAAGTAAAATTAGTATTAGAAATTATAAGAGGAATTGATAAAGTCAGTTGATCTCAATTCTGTACCTACAGAAAGAATGGAGGGAAGACAGAAATGGAGAATTCAAAAGAAAAGTTGCCCGCTGTGTAAGAAAAAGCCAAGAGACTGCTTTTGAGTGACATTTATTCAATAGCTGTAATTTTACTTATTTCAGGGTAAGTTCATTTTAAAAATCATATTATTACTTTGCCTTTTTATAAATGTTGTATATGTTTTGGGAAATTATGTGATTTAGTTATTTGAATTGCATTTTTCATTGGCTTCAGTTTCTAGTGGTTAGTATCCAGTAGTTTGCTGTTTCTCAATAGAAACAGTGTATAACTTACTTGCTTTTTCTTTTAGTAGGCCCAGCTGTTTTCAAGTAGGTTTACCAAACTAGTTAGTATGGTAGCAGTTTATTTTTTTTTCAGAAACTAGAGATGGTAAAATTTCCAATGATAAAGTGCTTATTTCAAGTTTCTTCCATTTTACCATTGCTTTTTTTTTGTAATTTTATCAGTTTGTAATCCCAAACAATATTGGATGTCTTGAATTGTATATATGGAATTATAATGTATGCTTTTTTTGTGACTTATTATTCAATATCAGATTCTTGAAATTGGTCTGTATTATGTGCAGCTACATTTAATCTGTTTTCACTGTTATGTAGTGGTTTATTAGATAAATTACCTCTCTCCTCTAATTTCTTATTGCAGTTATTTTCCAAATTATGGTGGGGGTTTTTTGCTTGTTTGTTTTGCTTTGTTTTTGCTATTATAGAGAATGTGGCTATTCTTGTTTCTTGCTGCACATGTACTATGAGTTTCTTTAGTGTGTATACCTATGGGTGGAATTGTTAAGGGTATATACTATCTCTGATTTCTGAAGAGACTCAGATCTACTTTTTGATCTCTTTATAATAACCTGAAATGCTGAAAATTAACTTGACTTATTGCTGTTACCACCAGATATAATAATAAGCTTATAGTCTTAAAATTATTTGTTTTTCATCTTATTTATATCCTTTTTATTTTTGCTAATAATTTTGTTCTTATTTCATTATCATTACATGTAATACCTCCATCACATCTAGTCAGTGGTCCATGTCTTTTCCCTTCTTTAACTCTTGCTTTCCACCACCTTAGATCAAGTTCTTGTTACTAGACACTGCCTTAGCCTGCTAGTTTTGAACATCCTTCATGCCAGCCTCTACTTCATCCTGAATATTTGTTCTGGATACAGCTGCACATTGATCTTCACAAAGCTCAACTCATTGCATCGGTTGGTTTATGAGTATGACAAAATCTTAGGAACAACAGACACACTCAGGGCTTTTACCCATATCATTTTCAAGTTAGAAAAGGGCTTGGCGACAACAAAGAATTGATGAGGAACGAAATAACATATTGAAGCCTAAGCTTATGTGTGATTTTACCTTAACAGTACTTTAAAAATTTAGGAAATAACGAAGAATTTTATTACTTTTACCTTGATAATATATTGTAAGTTAGATAAGTACTAATGAAGTGTCAGAAACAAATTTTATAAGGGATTATATATTATCTCCTTTACTAGTGGGACTAGAGTTAATTTATGCTTATAACATTCACGTCTTTAAGATCTATTTATCGCCCTAACCGGTTTGGCTCAGTGGATAGAGCATCGGCCTGTGGACTGAAGGGTCCCAGGTTCGATTCCGGTCAAGGGCATGTACCTTGGTTGCGGGCACATCCCCAGTAGGGGGTGTGCAGAAGGCAGCTGATCGATGTTTCTCTTTCATCGATGTTTCTAACTCTCTATTCCTCTCCCTTCCTCTCTGTAAAAAAATCAATAAAATATATTTTTTTAAAAAAAGGTATATTTATCAAACTGTGATCTGGCTTAGTTGGTTGGGCACCATCCCATGCACCAGGAGATTGCAGGTTCGATTCTGGTCAAGGGCACATGCCCAGGTTGCAGACTTGATCTCTTGTAGACACTAAGAGAGAAACATACCTTTTTATGTCTGATCTAACTAGCTAAATTAACTTGAAGAAGGCAGACAATCGATGTTGCTCTTACATGATGTTTCTCTCCCTCTCTCTAAAAATCAATAAATTATTTTAAAAAAGAGATATACCTCTCAAGATTAAAGTTCACTTATCAAAAAGATAGAGTCAAAAATGTTGAGTTAAAATACCTCATTATGTAGAATAAGTTTTTGAAAAACAGTATACTGTTACTCATGAAACTAAACTAATTACTGTTAAAGAGTATGGAAGCAATAATTGGAAATCTTCACTAACATAGGTCAGGACTGTTCACACATTAATAACAAAACAACCTTCTTTAAAGTTGCAAGTACTCCAATTATAGTCAGTATGCATATTGTGGCAGCTTAGAGTTCTTAATAGAATTTTAAATGAAATTAATGCACTATTTTTTTCCAGTGATTAATTTTAGTTACTATCTTAGTTATGCTACTGTTAAGCTTGTTTTTTTCTGTACTTTTTTTTTTTTTAATATATTTTATTGGTTTTTTACAGAGAGGAAGGGAGAGAGATAGAGAGTTAGAAACATCGATGAGAGAGAAACATCGATCAGCTGCCTCCTGCACACCCCCTACTGGGGATATGCCCGCAACCAAGGTACATGCCCCTGACCGGAATCGAACCCGGGACCTTTCAGTCCGCAGGCCGACGCTCTATCCACTGAGCCAAACCGGTTTCGGCTCTGTACTTTTAATTCAACATTGTCTTTTGATATTTTGCTAGCTCAATAATATATATATCTGCTTCCATTTTAAATAGTTGCATATTATTTTTTTATTTATATATATTTTTTATTTTTATTGATTTCAGAGAGGAAGGGAGAAAGAGAGATAGAAACATCAATGATGAGAATCATTGATCGGCTGCCTCCTGCATGCCTCCTACTGGGGATCGAGCCCGCAACTTGGGCATGTGCCCTGACCTGGAATTGAACCCGGGATCCTTCAGTCCACAGTCCACAGGCCGATGCTCTAACCACCCAAACTGGCTAGGGTGAAAGTTGCATATTATTAAGAATCAAGATTTATATCTGAAATGAGAGGTAACACCAAGAACAGGAGACACACTGAGCTTATTTCAGTTCTTGTTAATGAATATTTGTTAAATGCCTACTATTTGCAAAGGCATGATAGTTACATAGATACATTATCTACATTATCCTGGCCAATTAAAAAGCCGTTAATTTAGCCAGTTAGATCAGACATAAAAAGGTAAGGTTAAATCACATTAAAAACTCCAATGGGAGTAGAAGCAGAGTATGGTTTTGATAAGTCAGCACATGCCTAAGTACTGAATGGTTACGATGGTTAGGACAGAGGTTAGACATAGAGGTGCTGGTGAGATTGGAAGTTTCCAGAGTAGAGGTGAAAATTCACTTGATGTAGGGAGCAGTACTTATTAGGGCCAAGGACAGCATCTTGTATAATTTCCACACCGAGGGACAGAAGGAAGAAACAGAGACAGAAACATGTGGGCTGGTTGGCCACAAGGAGAGTGAAGCATTACTGACCTCAGACGGAGTGGATGTGGATGGTCACCAATGCCAGGACATAAGACAAAGAATCCTATATAATAAAAGCCTAATATGTTAAGTGTCCGGTTGTCTGTTCAACCAAAGTGTAATATGCTAATGATATGCTCAGGCCGCTCAATTGCTCGCTATGATGGGCACTGACCACCAGGGGGCAGACACTCTGACCGGTTGGTTAGCATGCTACTAGGGTCCGGCTGATTGGGGCTGAGCAAGAAAGGCCAGACATGCCCTGGAACCCTCCTGGGGTCCCTCCCTGGCTGGCCAACTTCCCGCATCCCTCCCCAGCTCCGATTGTGCACTGGTGGGGTCCTGTGGCCTGTCCTGCACCCTCTCGCAATCCAGGTTGAGGGACCCCTCCCCCCCCCACACGCGGGTGCACGAATTTTGTGCACCGGGCCTCTAATAAGATATAAGAATCAGTTTTGGTGGAAAACCAGTGAATTGGTGATATGCAGGGCGGGTGAGAGGGGAGAATTGTTTTCTACTAGTATACTTAGTTCAGTATGAATTGGAACTTTTGGAAGTATCTGTGTGAAAGTAATGGGAAAACTTCTTGTTACTAAGCTGTTGAATTCATGGACTGCTTTCACTTAAGAATGGCTAAACAATTACCCCTGAGTGAGTAGTTACTTTTATTGTCTGTGATATCAAAAAGTGTTTTTTATTTGGAAGCATACTTGTCTGCTTTGTATTTTTAGGGCCTTTTAATAAAATGTGTGACTTTAACAGGTGGATATATGGTGCTTGGGACAAATGCCCTAACCATTGAGCCACTGGCCATGGCCGGAACTACATTTAAAATTTTATTTACTATTATTTAAATTTAAAGTGAAGTGGCCATATGTGGCTCCCATATTGGACAAACACAAAGGTTACCTTAAAATGAAATTAATTTGTTTTTAAAGAAATAGCATGTGAGTAAAAATTTATAATAGATTCTTTTGTAATTTATAAATTTATTTTATAATGTTGTTTGTTTTGTTGTAGGTCTCCAATCGAGAAACATGGCACTGTTTTTCCTGCACTCTACCCACCTATTGCTGGACTTCTCTTGTAACAAGTTGGCAAACACTGGCTGGAACTGGGCTGCAATAAAACATGCCAGTATCAATGCTGACAAGAGCCTAACAAGTGCCAACTTACAGATGATTACGTATTTTGAATTCTAATGAACTGTTTTAACCTTCAGGAAGAATTGTAAAGACCTGTACATAGCACAACATGATCCGGATAATATATATACTGTTCATGTACATCCACAAATACACCTTGTACCAAATAATGCTTTCTTGTAGTAGAATAAGAATCGTGTAAATTCTAAAAGATTTTAGCAGGTTTTCTTCCCCTACTCATTGTTTCTTATGTTTTAAAAGACTCTTTAAAGCATGTCAGATGAAAAGCAATTAGGATGAAAAGTTTCCATTTAATTTCCTTTAAACCATTGAGGCTTCATTAAACTCTTTCCATTTACTAAAGTTTGTATCTTCTTTGTTTTGACACACTCCCCTTTGTGTTTATCTCTTCTATCTGCAAGAAGGTTTCAAATCATTTAGTTCCAATACTGAAATACTAAATAAGCAGTTACTTGATTTTAATGATGACTTCAGAGGAGTGGTCATCAATAGGTGCTTTGTCCTTTTTGTATTCTAGTTGTACCCGTCACTTGGATTGGATGTAGCAATAACATTTTTTGGCTGTTGAGAGCTCTTGAACTGTCATTATTCCTAAGAACTAAAAAGAGTTGGTTCTGAATTCAATTTAGTGAAATTTACCCCAATTATACAAAATTCTGATTTGGTTTTATTTTTGCCCTCCAGTTACCTAATGTTAAGGTTGGATGACTAAAGCATGCACAGCTACAGGCTTTCTACTTAACTTCTGGGTTTGCTATTAAAAATGCTATTTACCCTCATAACCTTAGCCCTTCATATTTCTTTGCCTCTATTCTTCTATACTCAGATTTTTCTCACTTATTGTACAAAGAAATTGCGATGTATATTTTCATGTAATTTGATTTTGGAATTCTGTCACCTTATGTAGTGAGTTCTTCCAAAATATAATTTTTTTCCAATAATTGTCAAGTCGTTGGCTTTTATTGTATTGAATGAAGGTTATAATACTGAATGCCAGAGAAGTGCAGTTTAGAAAAATCTCAGGTTGATTCTTTATGCAAACAAATTCTTAATACTTGAAAATCACATGACCATGACAGTATATTTATTTGTCTCTATCTAGATTCTTAAGTGAATCTCAAAGCATTACGGAGGTGTAAATGCTTTCTGTTTTGACATACAGATTCTGTCACTGACATAGTGCACTTGGATTTTATTAATGTTTGAGTATATATTTCGTGAGTTTTCTAAAACAATTTCAGGAAATGGTAAAATGAGCATGTACAGTGTTAAAGGGAGGTCCAGATTCCTCTCTGTTTGGTGTGAGGTTGGGATTGGGAAGTAGTTTTTGGCAGATGAGGGATAGAACTTGAGACAGTACCAGATGGGACATGGTATTTGTGAGAATTGGTGCATCTCTGCTCTGATGAGTTTGGAGAACTATTTTGGCAGAAGAATGAAAGGATTCCTGCAAGTAGCCTAGTCCTTTATGAACTTTGCATGTCCTTTTTTAAGCAGAAGTAAAATGGTTAAGGACGTAGTCACCATAGAGAGTGATTTTTCTAAATCCCAGGCTGTTTTCCACTCTGAAGCATTATAAAAACCCATAAATGTGTAATGACTGAATGTGAAATTTTTTATTTTATTCATTGTGGCCCAAATTTCTTTAAGAACTTTCTAACTTTTTTTTAAGACTCTTAAGAATTGTTGCCCCAAAGTGCCAGTACTGCACACCTACTTGGGACTTTGAACGCAATCCCTTTACTCTTAAATCAGAAATTGTTCACATGGTGGTGGTTGTGACAAAATGAAGTCTGAATTTTGCTATCCTGTTGCAAAAATTCTGCCTAGCAATCTGTTGAGTTTAAAACATAGTGATTTGGGAGTGGCAAATGACCTAGTAACTCAGGGACAACTATTCTTGAACTTTTAAGTGCCACTTTAATTCAGTTACTTTGGTATAATCATATGTGTTTAGTTTAGATCTAGAAGGAAGAGCCAGAAATGAGTGCACCTTTCCACACTCCTTTCCACCTGGTGCCCTGGCCATACTATACATGGAAACACAGGCCTAGATAGATGTTTTGACTTTTCCTCTGTCAGAGGTGTCATCTGTGCCTTTCCAAGAGTTCATCTGACAGTGTGAATTTAAATGCCTCCATATTTGTTAAATCACACTTGGGTGACACTGATCCAGGTGGCTGTTGTCCCACCAGTGCCTTGCCGTTAGTGTGAGGTGAGTCCTCTCTGCTTTAGGAAAAGGATTTTTCTCCCTAACCTTGTGCCAACTATTGACATCTCCATAGTCATGGATTATAGAACTGTTGGCTGCTTCCTAAATTTATTCTAAGTTCTTGTAAAGGCTTATAGATTTCAGTCTGTTCATAACAGGATAGATGATGTCAGTGGCTTTTTGGCCTCTTTGTAAAGAGTTTAAAATCCATATGAAGTTGGTTTTACCTTGTTATTTATAAGGTAATATCTTTGTGAGGTTATTCCACTGGTTGTGTGATCACTTGGGTGTCATAGTATTTTTTAATGGCCTTCATTCTTAGTTGTGAAATTTTATCTTACACTCACCCTTTACAAATCTGCCTATTTGGGGTTGTGGTGCCTGTGTATCTTTGCCCGTCTGGTCTCCAGTTGGTGGAATTTCCTTTTGTACTGCCACTTCTCAGCATCTTTGAAATTTGACATAATGTTGCTTCATTCCAGTTTTAGTTCTGTAATTTGTTGATTGTATTTAACTATGTGAGTTCTGTTTTGATGTTTACTGTATTGTAAAGCACCTCAATCATGTGATGGGGGCTCTATAAATCAATAAATGATGACTTAGAGGCTGTATCATGAGCTATTTTGGTTTTAGGATGCAGGTCTCAAAAGCAAGTTGTGGGATTCTTTTTATATAAACAGCCCATGATACCAAAAGGTCCACAAGGGGAACCTTGATAAAGAATTTTTAAAACTTCATTTAAAGAAGGAACCAGAGGGTGGGAAGTTAACTTCCAACCTGATATAATGGTCTTAAATTTTCTAGTAAAGGACCAACCACCCTTCTTTAATCAGAGTTTTCTGTGATGCTAATTTAGAATCTAAATAAAATGAGCACATGTTAGAGCATTATCGGAAATTTTGTCTTTGGTCTAAACTGGCTCTACCATAAAGATAAGCAAAAGATGAAGGACCCAGACTCAAATGTGAACTGGAAGAGACCACAGGCACCATCTCAATCACCCTCTTCCCTCTTTTAAACAGATGGACACACTTGGCCCAAATCTCTGCACAGGACCACTTAGTAAGTTAGTGGCAAAAGAGGCAACATAGTTTTGTTTTGTTTAAATAGGATGTCAATATTCAGCTTCTTACCCTACGTTTTTTACATATAGTTCAGTGTTAGGTGTTGAAAGCTTGTTTGTGTTGATACAAGTTGCCAGTGGCTATTAAGATCTCTTCCTTACAAACAGAAAACATGGAGCTGAGCTTGCTTTTTACAAAGCAAGAAAATCCTTGGGAGCTGTTGGGGAAGATTGGGAGTCATTTTCCAAGTTTAATTTCCCTGGTAAATATATTTGAAATAAAATTATCACAGGAGGGCGTGAATAATGTTGCTGAACACTCCGTTTTATGCATAACCATCTACTCAAGGTTCATAGCAAAAAGGTTTTGTTTGCATGCTGCTGCCAATGCAAATGAGGTTTTAGGTGTGCTACTGTGTGCCAGGCACTAACTGGGCTTTTAGTAAAGACCAGTTGATTTTTCTCCCAACCTCTCAGAAGGTTGTAACCATGTTATTAAGTTTTTTATTTTCTGGGGGATTGCAAACCTCAACAGGATTCAGTCTGCAGAGCAAGTTATTTCTAGGTAAAGTATTTTTGGTCACTCAGTTTCAGATATAATCTGCTAGGGTAGGATTAGGCTTTTGACTCGTTGAGTCAGCGCATCACACTGAGCTATAGTGAAAATGATTAAAGAATTTTGAATCCTATTCACATAAGGTGGAATGAATTGAAGGAAGAGGTTCACAAAAGGCAGCCATATCTCAGACATAGGAGCTGCACAGAAAACCACAGGAAAGATACTTGATTTTTCTCTCCTGCCAGCAGTATTTATTAGGAATAAGTGACACTTGTGACATCTCATTTATCCCTAAAGAGCACCAGCTCCTATTTATTGAGGTTCTACTTTGTGACAGGCTTGTGCTAGGTAGGCTTCATAAAGGATCTAGCCAAACTCTTACATGGATCCTTCAACGTAATAGTTTCTCATAAGGAAATAGGTTCAGATAAATTTGTCAAGCAAATTTCACGGCCAGGTTTCGGTTCCACAACCTTCCTTACGTGCTGGGTGCCGTTATCCCTTACCTCAGGAACATCTTTTCCAGGGTCACATGGAGAGTGGATGTGTTGAGGCTGGTACTTGAACTCAATTCATTGGACTTGCACCAGTCTGGGTCTAGCAATGCCCTTCCTCCTCCTACCATGTTATGGCACTGCCTCCCCAGAAAGTCTGTTCCCTTGTGCTCTTAAGGCAGTCAGCATTTATCCCTTCTGTATTTCATGTTCCTTGCCCGAGACAACTCCACATTAAGTTTCTATTAACCTGGTGCTAAACCATTTGTAGACGACCAGCTGCTGGGTCGGGGTTTTGTACGTAGCAGAGCAGCTCCCTCACTGCAATCTATTGAAAGTCAGCCCTCGACAGAAGGGTTTGTAAAAAGAAAAAAAAAAAGTTTCTATTAATCTGATAGAAAAACCTGAATTGGGTCTTAAGATGAACAATGTTTTCTAGTGCTCAACATTTTCAAGATGACCGTATTTCAGGTCATATCTATTGTAGCTCCATCCAAGTCTGTTGGGTGTTGTAGTCGCTGAGTACTACAGATGTTTTCATTTACAGGCGTTAAGAAGTCTTCTAGAGCTCAGAGGACTCGTGCCAGGTAGAGCCCACTCAGAAGACAAGCGCCCAGAGACAGGATTGTATGAAAGGTGTTCCTAAAAGGACTGCTTTTACCTCTGTTAGAGGGCTTCTTGAAGGTGGGTTTTGATGAGGTAGTCAAGCTCTTGCGTTGATTAAATCTCTTAAAGTGAAAGGGGGAGGATTTGAAGTTAGGAATAAACACATGCTCTCTAGGGAAAAGGTCATCAAATGCTCTAAGGGTCATGACCCTTCAAATCATTAAGAACCATGGATTCTAGTCCAACTCCTTCTTGAAATAGATGGATAGATGGAGAATCTGAGATGGCAGTGTAAAGCTTGCGGGGACTTGCCCATGACCAACACAGGAAATCAGTTGCAGAGCCAAACTTGAACCCAGTTCTCCAGACTCCTGGTATAGGTCACAGTGGTAACAACTCCTCAAACATTCTGAACAGCTGCTGTACGCCAGACACTAATTAGGCTGGTGTAGGTGAGGCAAAGGTAAGTCATATGCCAGTGATGGCGAACCTATGACACGCGAACTCATTTTTTTGGTTGATTTTTCTTTGTTAAATGGCATTTAAATATATAAAATAAATATCAAAAATATAAGTCTTTGTTTTACTATGGTTGCAAATATCAAAAAATTTCTATATGTGACATGGCACCAGAGTTAAGTTAGGGTTTTTCAAAATGCTGACACGCTGAGCTCAAAAGGTTCGCTATCACTGTCATATGCTGTCAGACCAGACATCAGTCATGTCACCACTTTTATGTCATTTTCTGTTGTGACCCAGACAATACTTGCAGGGTACTGTTAAGATAAAACAGATGAGGCTGCTTGGTCACCCTGATGGCCCCAAGGGCTCACCATTTGGCACACTTACAACCCATTCTTGACAGCCAGGGAAGCTTTGCGCTAGGACACCTCCATCGAACCTGGCAAGTATAGTATTCCCCTCGCCTTCTTAGTCTAAGGCAGTGGTTCTAAACCTTCTGGCCCTTTAAATACAGTTCCTCATGTTGTGTGACCCAACCATAAAATTATTTTCGTTGCTACTTCATAACTGTAATGTTGCTACTGTTATGAATCCTAAATATCTGATATGCAGGATGGTCTTAGGCGACCCCTGTGAAAGGGTCGTTCGACCGCCAAAGGGGTCGCTACCCACAGGTTGAGAACCGCTGGTCTAAGTGCTGCTTGCTCAGTGCAGCTCCTCTAAGCACCTCCCTACCCATACCGCCACATGTTTAGTTTCCCCGCCACAACTGGACCATCATTTCCCCGGGCATCTTACTGTTCTTACATATTTCAATACCCTCTTCCCTCCCATCTCCCAGGTGTCCCTCAGCCAGAAGTACTCTTCCTCAGAATTTTAGCCCATGACCCCGTTTCCCGTGTTCTGAACTCCAAATTCCTCCTCCACTTCGCCTCACTACCCACTAATGCTTAATCTTGGTAGCACCTAACACTTCTCCAACTTCAAGTCCTCCCCCTTTTCTGTTCTGACACGCTCATCCTGTTCTCAAATCTTTCCTTCAACCCATCCTCTCTGACTCTTAGAGCTTTAATAAAAGTAGTCTCAAAAAAAAGTACATAGAGGAGACACTGAAACCAGGACTTCCAACCTGTGTCCTCTCCCAACGTTTCTTCATTCTCTTCTGGTTGGTACTCTTGCCTACAAACTTCAAACATAACATCGATGTCATCCAGCGCTCGCCCCGATCTCCCCCCACCCCCATCTATGTCCGCATGTTTTAGTAGAATAACAGTGACTCCCTTTGGCATTCGCTTGCAGGGCATCCCGCCTCCCCAGGGACCTAGAACCATCTTTAGCCTTTCCCTCTCCTTTGGCTCTTTTCTCTCAGCCTCTCACATCTTTACCGCCCCTCTCACGGCCAAGTGCTCCCAAAGAGGAGTCTACGCTGTCCATCCCTTCCAGGGCCCTCCCTAGGGAGTGCAATCTGATAGAGCCAGGTCGGTGCCTGATCATCCCGGGCTTCGAAGGCACTCGGTGAACAGAGACAAGCTTTCGGATTTTCCGGCGTCCGGCTACTCCCTCCACTTTCATTCACTGCTTTTTCACAGACTAGGCTCCTCCCTTTGCCTGGACTCCCATGACTCTCGCGAGACCTGCGGTCTCTGTTACGCACCGCCCCGATTGAGCGGCGCACTTCTCGCGAGGCTGCAGGCAGGGCCGGGCCGGGCCGACATGGCGGAAGGTAGGGTTTTTGTGGAGCCGCGCG
>NW_005360846.1:295989-314862 GCF_000412655.1 Myotis brandtii
TCACAGCTGTGCGCGGAGGGGGGCGTGCGTGGGAGGGAGTTGGCCGGGGGCGCGCTGCGGGAGAGGGGTGTGCTCCCTGGCTTCTGTCTCGCCCTGAGCCTCTGTCTGGTGCCGTCGTTATGACCTGCAGGTAGAGGCAATTGGCCTCTTAGGGCCTACCTCCCTAACGAAACATTATTAGAATCCTTCATTGTCAAAGCCTTAGTGTACCTGGGGGGCTGGATCGGGGGAGGCCCAGATGTGAGGTACCTGCCAGGGACACTGGGACCTGGCCAGTGTGCTTCTCCTGTTCCATCCCATTATTGGAGGGAAATACTCCTTATCCGACTTATTTATTGAGTGATTGCAAGGTGCTGGTCACGACCTGTCGTGTTGGTTTTGAGTTAAGCTTTGTCTGAACGCACTTTTTTTTTTTTAATCCTCACCCGAGGACATATTTCTGTTGATTCTAGAGAGAGAGGGAGAAGTGGGGGGAGGGGGGGAGGAACATCGATGAGAGAGAGAGAGAGAGAGAGAGAGAAAGGAACGATGTGAGAGAAGCATCCACCGCATCCCTTGGTTGCCTCCCGCAGCACGCACCACCCCGACCAGGGATGGAACCAGCAGCCTGGGTATGTGCCCTGACCGGGAATGGAATCCGCAACCCACTGGTGCACTGAGGGCGCTCCAGCCAACTGAGCTGCCTGGCCAGGGCTATCTAAACGCATCTTACCTTTGGGTGGCACGGGACAGTTTGCAGGCTTTTCTCATTTGGACTAGACTTCAGAACAAGGTGAAGGAGGCCTGGCATGTGTGCTATTTGCACTGTATAGTTAAAAGGATAGAGAGCTGGGACTGGCATTCAGTTTTTTTAAAAAATGAATTAAGCCTAGCCTGTTTGTCTCAGTGGATAGAGCATCAGCCTGCAGACTGAAGGGTCCTGGGTTTGATTCCAGTCAAGGGCACATACCTCAGTTGTAGGCTTGATCTAAGGCCCTGGTTGGGATGCCTGGGGGAGGCAGCTAATTGATGTGTCTCTCTCACATCGATGTATCTCTCTGTCTCTCCTCCTCCACTCTCTAAAAATCAATGGAAAAATATCCTTGGGTTAGGATTAACTAGATAAATAAATAACTTTTTAAAATTATTGACAGTATTACAGATGTCCCCCATCCTGTCCCCCTTCCCCCCTCCACCCAGCCCCCACCCAGTTTTTATCTTAGCTCTTTTTAGCATGTTAGACCTCCCTGGAGGGGGAATCATCAGATACATATTTATGAAAGCAGTGGAGGAATAAAAGCAGAAAGAAAAGCTACATTCCATGAAGCTAGTTTTTGGGTAAATAACAGAATGTTGTGTAACATTGTTTAACTGTTCACCTTAGCCCTAAGCAGCCAGCAAAGCTTGGTGAGGTGGGGTAGAAAGGTTCAGGAGGGCCTTATTGTGTGGTGATGGGTAGGTAGTCCAGTACTTTTATACTAGGATGAGAATAGAAGTTGGTGTTTTGGGGATACATTATAAAGGTTGAAATTGTGGAGAGCAGCTGGTTTTCCATTCAGCAGTTTTACTGAGCATGTGTGGTGGGCTTTGAAGTCAGGTTCCAGCCATGAGAAGCTCACACCGGGGGAGTATGCTGATGGTTGCCCTGCAAGTGCCTTGAGTGCGTGTTAGAGTTAGGGTAACATCTAGCCAGTGGAGTATGCATCTTAAACAAAACATCATTTCAGGGTTCAATTTAAAAGGGAGGATAGATAGGTAAGCACAGTCATGAGATTCTGACTTCACAGTTTTCTTTTACCATTTTTGTGTCCTAATTTCCTGGCCTCTTCTGATGTAAGCTCTTTGGAAACCATGTTGCAAACGTTGACTAGGAAGAATTGAGTAGGGCATTTTAGTCCAGTTAGCTCATTAAACTGAAGGTGCTTTTTATGCAGAGGAAGGCAAGATTCACTAGAAAATGCTTTGCTGGGTTGTTTCTTGTTTAATGCTGCTTGTTGTACTTTAATCAGAATTATCTCTTTATTATTTTATTCATTCAACAAATGTCCCATGCCATTGCATATAGTCTGGATACCTTTCGGCACTATCCCTTTCTATACCACTTCTTTCTTTTCTCTACCTTCCCTTTTTTTCATTTCTGTCACAAGCGATAGTTGTTAGCCTTCTCCTTGAGGATTTTTTTTTTCCAAAGAAAGTTTATCTATTCACTGCAGTGACTGTTGATGTGCCAGAGTAGAGCTATAGAATCATTGTCGAGATATGCAGGGTTCAGTCACTGGCAAGTTGAGTTGTTGTAGTTAAGATATTATGATTTACAAGTCATGCCCAACAAAATGAGAAATAGCTATGTCCTTAATATCTCTTGTTGAATCTGAGTAGGCCAAGGAACTAGGTATCTATTGAATTCCACCTAGTGAGGCATTGTTGGGTGGAGGATGGGATGAGCATGGAGTGGGGGTAGAGGGAGAAGTAGTGGGTGGTTAAAAATGAATAGCCAGCTAGCTGGTTTGGCTCAGTGGATAGAGCATTGGCCTGCAGGTCAAAGGGTCCCAGGTTAGATTCCGGTCAAGGGCACATACCTTGGTTGCGGGCTCCTCCCTGGCCCTGACCCTGGTTGGGGCTTGTGCAGGATGCAGCCAGTCGATGTGTTTCTTTCACATCGATGTTTCTGTCTCCACTCTCTTCCACTCTCCCTAAAAATCAATGGGAAAATATCCTCAGGTGAGTATTAACAAACAAACAAGAGTAGCTAGACCTAGAGTCTATTCACAGGCAACTCCGCAGTCTAGAAGGGGAGGTAAAAAGTATGTGCATAAGAAACTGTATTATGTGGTGGACAGTGAAAAATGCTTCGGAGTTACTTTGAGAATTCAGAATAGGAAGGGATTGTTTTAGGGAAGTGGTGGGGAGCATTGGGTGGTCAGGGAAGGTCTTTGCTGCAAGCATTGGAGCTGGGCTTTGGAAAATAAGCCTCTTTTGGACATAGGAGAGATGGTAGTGGGAAGAGGTCACTGTTCTTGATGGAAGGATATGAGGCTGGAAAAGTATGTTAAGGGCTGATTATGAAAGAATTGGTGAAGCATTTGGATTTTACTCTGAGCCATGGGGTGAGGCTGATGAAAGGTGTCAGCCAAGATAGTGACATGACTAGAATTGTCTGAGGCATGTTGAAATGGCTACCATGTTTACCTACGCCTCCATCTTGACCAGAAACCCAAAGTAGTTTTTTGTTTGTTTGTTTTTTTTAAGCAAACTGGTTAAATAATGGCTTTTGGACTTTGTCAGAGCAGTCAAGTTATGAAATGCTAGATACTTTAAATGGTGAAAAGTCATAATATGAAATATCTCTTAGTACCATCTTATCTATATACTAGAGGCCCGGTGCACGAAATTTGTGCACTGGAAGGGGGGGGTGTCCCTCAGCCCAGCCTGCACCATCTCTAATCTGGGACCCGTTGGGGGATGTCCGACTGCCGGTTTAGACCCAATCCCAGCAGTCGGGCATCCCTCCCACAATCCAGGACTTCTGGCTCCCAACCGCTTGCCTGCCTGATTGTCCCTAACCGCTTCTGCCTGCCAGCCTGATCGCCCCCAACTGCCCTCCCCTGCTGGCCTGGTCGCCCCTAACTGCCATCCCCTGCTGGCCTGATCGCCCACAACTGCCCTTCCCTGCCAGCCATCTTGTGGCTGTGGGCGCCACCATCTTTGAGGGTGGGGCAGTCAATTAGCATATTCCCTCCTTATTGGCTGTGGGTGCCCCATCTTTGTGATGGCATGAGGGTCAATTAGCATATCCCCCGCTTTATTATATAGGATATAAAAGGTTAAGTGACTGGCTGGTAGGTATGATGTGCACTGACTACCAGGGGGCAGACGCTCAATGCAGGAGCTGCCGAGCTGCGGTGACTTGGCAGCGACGGTTCTTGGGTGACGCACCCAGAACCAGAGAGGAGGGAGCCCAATTCAGGGGTGCGTCACCCGAGAACCACCCTCTCGCAATCTGGGACCCCTCGGGGGATGTCAGAGAGCCGGTTTCAGCCTGATCCCCACAGGGCAGGCCGAGGGGCCCCACCTGCTGGAGGGACCCCGCTCACTCCACAGACACCCTTCAAGCTGCATCGCTGCCCCAGGTGTGGCTGGCTGGGGAGAGACCATGGGAGGTTGGCTCCAGGGCGTGTCTGGCCCATCTCACCCAGTCCTGTCCTGCCTGCTACCCTCTAATTCATTTCCTTTCAATGTGCACGAATCTGTGCACCAGGGCACTAGTTTTTAATAATATCCAAACTGTGTGTGTGTGTGTGTTCGTGTGTGTGTGTGTGTGTGCCCAAACTGTGTGTGTGCGTGTGTTCGTGTGTGTGTGTGTGAAGTGGGAGAGTGCAGACTGGGAGGACTATCTGTGACCTTTACTATCCCTTTTCACTCTCCTCCAGATGGTGTTGCTATCTTTTCTTTCCCCTTCCCTTCTTTTCATTACAATATGTGAACTTGAGTTCTCAATAGTAAATACATCCACTTATTTCTTATTCTCCATTAAACAATTTTCTATAGTTAGCCCTCTTGGTTAATGAGTATTCAGTAACCCCAGTGAAAGAAAAATTTCATCTGCCTTATGACAGA
The DNA here is from genome assembly GCF_000412655.1 of Myotis brandtii. NCBI lineage: Eukaryota > Metazoa > Chordata > Mammalia > Chiroptera > Vespertilionidae > Myotis > Myotis brandtii. The sequence continues at coordinate 300,586 of NW_005360846.1, forward strand.
TTTAGAAAAGTAGCAGTGGTAGTAATTCATCACCATGAGGAGCTTATCTATTCCAATGCCAACAAGGAAGATACTGTATTTTAGGGAGATGATACTTTAAGAAATATTGTTATGTGGAAGACCCTAATATATGTCTGAAACAAAAATTATTCTTGTAGTTCTCAAAATAGGATTCTATGACAGCTTTTACAATTATTTTCTTTTATCTAATAGACATAGAGCAGAGTAGGGATAGTCAGGTAGTCATTAAGGAATTATACAAACCACTAATTCACTGCTAAAATCGGGACTTGGATGTAAGAACTATACAAGTCTACAGAAAGGAAATATTAGGATTTTGTTAATCTAAAAAGACTTAGTGACCCTGGCTGGTATGGCTGAGTAGTTATGTTAGGGGCAAAAGTAGAATATTGGGGACTAGCTACAGTTATAAGGTATATTAATCATGCTCTGTTAACCGTGATTACCTTGTTCTGATTAAAGAAAGGACATTCTAACCTGGCTGGGAGTTGTACGCCCCTCGGACCTGGGAGTCAACCTTGGAATTCCATCCATTCTCATTCAAGAACAGCCTATTATCATGGAAAGATTAACAACCTTGTTGCCCAAACAATGGAGTCCTGACCCAGCCTGCATTGCCTACCTCATCATGTAATCTTTGTCCTATCCAATATAAGCAGTTGGTTTATGGTGGTGGGGGTTGGGGGGATGCAGAGCAGATTTTTGTGGATGACCTGCTGCTCTCCCATCCTGCTGGCATTATTGGAATAAACGCTCATATATGATTCAACCCTGTCTCTGCTTAATTGGCTCAAGTAGTGATAGGCAGCCCGGACCCCTTGCTTGTCCAGTTACAGTTAGAGCGTGGGCCCATGCACAGAAGGGTTGTGGGTTCCATTCCCGGTCAAGGGCATCTACCTGGGTTGAAGGTTTGATCCCCAGCTCTGGTTGGGGTGCATGCAGGAGGCAACCCTTCTACCCTCCCTCCCTCCTTCCACTCTCAAAAATCATTGGGAAAATTATCCTCAGGTGAAGATTAACAAAATAATAATAAGATAAAAATACTTTGTGAATACAGTGTGGGTTAAAATTGGAGTAGGAGGAGGAGAGTAGAAATTGCATTTAGGATGGGGAATGGAAAGAACACATTTAATTCCTGGATTCATGAATTAATATTTATTTGATTTCCTGACATTGGAGCAAATATTAGGCAGCATAATAAATTGGGATGAACATGGGCTTTGGCTTACGATCTTAAATCTTAAATTAGTCTCTTGCTAATTGTGTGATTTTTAAGCAACCCACTTAACCTAAGTAAATTCTATTTAAATACTGTGCTACTTTGAATATGTTAGTTAGACCTTGAGATAATGAAGAATTAACTGCTATTGGAGATATTAAAAGTATTCCTCTTTTTCTTGCAAAATATTACAAGAAACTATATTTTGTTTATAAAACTTTGTTATTGACACTAATCCAGAAAGAAGCTGCTGGGGCTTTAAAGTATTTTACTATACAGAATATTTTTATAAGTGTAGAGGTATTAGTATCTTATGGCTGCTGTAACAAATTTCCACAAACTGGGTGGTTTAAAACAGCAGAAAAGTATTCTCATGATTCTGGAAACCAGAAATCTAAAATGAGTATTACTGGTTTGAAATCAATGTGTCACTAGAGCCATGCTCTAGGAGAGAATGTCTCTTGCTTCTTCTAGCTTCTTGTGGCTGTTGGCATTCTGGCTTGTGGCCATATCTCCCTCATCTTCAAGGCCAGCACCCTGAAATATCTCTGTTCTGTCTTTTCCTCTGCGTCAAATTTTCCTCTGCTAGGATAGGGCCTACCCATATAATCCAGCATAACCTCCCATCTAACATAGTCACCTGCCCCCATTTTTTGCCATATAAGGTAATAGTCAAGGTTCCAGAAATTATGGATATAATGGGGGGGGGGGCATTTTTCAGTAGCCAGTATCATATAATTTGGCCTATTAAGTCAGAAGGCTTCTCAAATTCTTCTGTGTGTAGTACACTCAAAGACCATGCCACACAGTTTAAAGTACTGCCAATGAAATATAAAGATAAATAAGACATTTCCTGCCTTCAAGAAACTTCAGGAATGCTGCAGTAGGAAACTGGTACTTTTGTAGACAGTGAAGAACCTGAAGTTGTTTGGTTAGTTGAGCTGTGTTTTAGGAAGATTAATCTTGATATACATAGAATGGAATGGAGAGAGGAAGGATGAGAAGGGTGACTGGTTACGTGTGTGAATTATGCTAAGGCTTCCAGGAAATGTTGGTGTGATGGTGTTCAAAAAGAGAAAGATGTCAAATACAGTTGACAAATATTTATTGTAGTGTAACCACCACCACAGTCATCATATGGAACATTTCTATAATCTTAAAATATTTCCTTGAACTTCTTCACAGTCTATCCCATTCCCCTGGTCTCTGGCAACCACTGGTTTACGATCTATCACCATAGTTTGCCTTCTCTACAGTTAGTTTCATGTGGGATTATACAGTATGTAGTCCTTTGTGTCTGGCTTTTTTCACTTAGCATATTGATTTTGATGTAGTATGTTTTATGGCTGAGAAGTATTCCATTACAGTCATGTGCTGCTTATTGAGGATGTGTTCTGAGGAATGTGTTGTTAGGTGAATTTGTCATTTTGTGAACATCATAGATTGCACTGACACAAACTTAGATGCTATATATAGTCTAGCCTATTGCTCCTAGGCTACAAACCTGTATAGCATGTTACTATACTGAATACCGTAGGTAATTGTAACACAATGGTAAGTATTTGTGTATTTAATCATATCTAAATATAGAAAAGGTACAGTAAAAATACAGTATAAAAGATAAAGTGCGTGTATATGTGTTCAAGCAAAGTGCTAGGGGAGGAGGGGTGGGAGAGGGGAGGTGCCATTGGAGGAAGAGTAGATGATAGGAGGGATGGAAGAATAGAGAGAAGAAAGGAAGAGAGGGGGGAGAAAGGAAGAGCAGAGATCAGAACTGACCTATAGAGACAAGGGATTTTTTTTTCCTTGAATATTTTTTGATCCATGGTTGGTTGAATCCATGCATACAAAACCCAAGGATACAAGAGGGCTGACTATATTTAGGTTGTCTTTATTTTGTCAGCAGTGTCTTATAGTTTCAGTGTGCAGGTCTTGCATATTTTTGTTCAGTTTATTCCTAAGTGTTTTATGTATTTGCCATACTATTGTAAGTGGATTATCATAGCCTATGCATGATAACGCAGAGCTTTCAAATTTGGATAACAATTAAAATGGAAGCAGGAAGAGGAGTTTGATTAAGGGAGAGGTTAGGTTTAATTTTGGCTTTGTTGAGTTTGTAGTACCAGTTGGTTATCCTTCCAACAGGAGCTCTTGAGAGAGGCTTGGAGCCATCTACATAGGGGTGATAGTAAAGTATGGGTATGCTTGAGACCTCCAAGAAAGGAAGTTTAGAAAAAGTTCAGTTCTAGGTCTGAACCTTGCAAACTTCTTTTAGAGAATGGGTAGTCAGAGTAGGCTGTAAGAAAGTTAGCTGTAGAAAGGTAGGAAAAACACCTGGAGTACAGAGAGAGGAAAGAATTTCAAGAAAATCAAGAGAATTTCAAGAATGGACGGATTAAGAGCTGGACAATGCAGAGAGGTTGAGGACCTTGAAGGTTAAGGAAGGGTAATTGCAGTGGGTGGTTTTATCACTGTGATGGAGATCCTTTGAGTAGAGTGGTATGGATAGAAGCCAAGTTTCAAAAGATTAAGGAGGTAAGGAAGGAAGCAGTGAGAAAAGAGGACTGGCTTCAGAAATTAGTGGAGAAGGAAAAGAGCATGATAGACAAGACAGTCAAGAGTGTGAACATGTGTAAACGTTTATTTGGGGTAGGTTACTGTGAGCTTGTGCATAAGGGTAGGAGGTGAGCCTGGAGAGAGAGAGGTCTTGAAGATGCAAGGGCCCTCTAGTGGCATAGGCTTTGGTAAAGGAAAATCAGAGGGTATAGAATTATAGGCATTTGAGACAGATTAACTACTTTCTTCTCTTTTCATTTGGCTCTGATCATTTTGGTATACTAATTCTTTTTTTTTAATATTTCAAGAAAAATGGTTTTAAGTATAATGTTACATGCAATAAACATTGATATTTCAAGAAAAACAATTTTAAATGTAATAATATTACATGCAATAAAAATGAATATTTCAAGGGGTATACTAATTTTTTAAAAATTCCCTAGAACAGCTCAGTCTGTGTGGCTCAGTGTTTGAGCGTTGACACATGAACCAAGAGGTCACTGGTTTGATTCCCGGTCAGGGCACTTGCCTGGGTTGCAGACTTGATCCCCAGCAGGGGGCGTGCAGGAGACATCCAATCAATGTTTCTCTCTCATCAATATTTCTATCTCTCTATCCCTCTCCCTTCCTTTCTCTCTAAAAATCAATAAAAACATTAAAAAAAAATTCCCTAGAACAGGGTTTGGTAAACTATGACCTGTTGGCCAGATCTGACCTGAGACTTGTTTTTGTACTAAGAATTATATATGTGGGTATGTTTGTGTATATGCATATGTGTGTATATGTAGGTGTGTGTATATATTTTAATAGTTAATGAAAAACCAAAGGAAGACTATCATGGCATGTGAACATTGTATGAAATTCAATTTTCAGTGTCCATAGATAAAATTTTGGGGGGCAGCCATGTGCTCATTCATTGATGCTTTTGCAGGATTGAGTAGTTGCTACAGAGACTGAGGCACAAAGAGCCTAAAATATTTACTATCTGGCCCTTTGCCAACTCTTGATCTGTAAGGGTCATTGTGGGTTCCTTTTCTGACTGTCCCAGGACTTGCTGATTATTATTATTATTATTATTATTATTTGCAATCAGTATTGGTCTCTGTTTTAGGGCCTTTCATAGCGAATGCAGTTGTTTTTTTTTGTCTCAGGCATCTTTGTTTCTGTCAAGACTGATGAACTATCAGAAAGTTCATCAAAGTGTCTGACCTCAGACTGCATTGATAGTGGGTATTATTTGTAAAGAAACATGACAAAATTATAATGCAAGCTGTTGACATTCTTCATTGATATTTAGCATAGCTCTTTTGGTGAAATCAGAGGTTTTATCCATTATTTAAATTTCTAGGCTTATTTTTAAAAAGCAAAGTTGGAAGTAGAGAAAGAAGAAACCACAGCTGAAAACTAACCCCCCACTTTGTAAAGAAATAGTGGTAGTAAATCTTTAAACCAGACACTGTTCTAAATGATTTAGCCTACCTTAACTCAGTTACTCCTTGACAACCACTCTGAAATACTATTATTCCCATTTTCCATAGGAGAAAACAGGTCCAGAGAGGAGTAGGTAACTTGCCCAAGGTCACACAGCTAGTAAATGGGCAAGTTGGGGTTACAGCCCAGTCGAGTGAGCCTCCAGAGCACATGCTCCTAAGACTCTGTTGTGTTGCCTTTCTCAGAATGATAACCACGAACACTTATTGACCACTTACTGGGGGGCAGATACTCTTCTAAGGTCATTATATGTATCAGCACATTTAATGTTTACAACGCACTAAGGTGTTACAACTATAAAGTTGTGGGGCCACTGATCCTAGTCAGTCTAGCTCCCCTGCCTGTACCCTTCACTGCTGCACTGTGCTGTAGCTTTTCCCTTCATTATTGCTCAGAATGGTAATTTTATTCTCTTTCCTGTAAGAACGCTAAAGCTTGGTGACACTTCAAGGACACATTGCATTGCTGTTTGCAAGGAGACAATTTTCCCCACAGGATAACATCTCAGCCATGGGCACTTTTTCCATTACTCTCTGAAATGGTAATTGATAGGTGCACTTGTGATCTGTTTCCCCTACAAAAGATGCTGGGCAGAGGGCCTGTGATTTCATGAATAAGAGCCCTAACTTATCCTAAGGCCTTTTATCTTGCCTCATCTCTGATCATAACCTTTGTGGTTTAGGTCTTTTGTCATTGTCCAGGCTGCAGCTGGAAATTTGTGTCAGAAATTCTGGAGCGAGACTTAGGGTATTGCTGTGGATTTTGGAATTATATGTGTATAATCAATATCCAAAGAAATTTACAGGGACTGTTTGAGATGATCAAAATAGCTTTTACTATCCCATTTTAAGGATTAGATAAAGCAACCAGCAACTTTCTACTCTTGAAGGCAAATAGCCTCATAATTCTCCATAATAATTCCCCAGATTCTTTGTGACTATTCATTTTGTTTTTGACCCTCCTGTTTGTGAGTTCCTTGTAGATACTATTTTGAGTTTACATTTTTTGTTTGTTGTTTATAAATCTTTATTGTTGAAAATATTACATATTACCTCCTTTGACCCCCTCCAGCCCACCCCACCCCTTATTTTTACATTTGATACTACTTTGGTGCTACGTTGTTTGCAAGAGGTGCAAATTAGACTGCCCTTTTTCAAAACTCTCAGAGAGGCAACTCATAATCTACCATAATGCTTAGTGCACTGTAGGTGCATCATAAATACATATAGATTGGTGACTTAAGTGACATGGAAGTGCAGAGTTAATTACTCATGCTATAGTCCTGATGGGTTGGAGCTTTTGAGCAAAATATTAAGGTTGCCTAGAACAGTGGTTCTCAACCTTCCTAATGCTGCGACCCTTTCATACAGTTCCTCATGTTGTGGTGACCCCCAACCATAAAATTATTTTCATTGCTACTTCATAACTGTAATTTTGCTACTGTTATGAATCATAATGTAAATATCAGATATGCAGGATGTATTTTCATTGTTCACGACCCACAGGTTGAGAACCGCTGGCCTAGAATATTATGTGATTGAAACCAAGGTTAATGGGTTTGTTCAGTTTGGTTCATGGAAGAAGAATCTGTAGTCCATAGCCACAGGCTGCCCCTGTGAAAACATGGAAGCTCTCTCTCCAGCAAGGGGGCTATAACCCTAGGTTGAACTAGCAAGATGACTTATCCTCTGCCCACCCTTTTCAGTTGACTTAAGCAGAGGCAGGTGAGTGGCAGACATTTTTGCCAGTGAGCTCTTGGAGGACTAGGCTAGGTCTTGCCTTCTAATTATTTGTATTCGTCATAGAGCCAAGTACTATGTCTGTTTCACAAACCTGTTGACTGATAATGGTTTAAAAGGAGAATCTGACCAAGAATGTAAAAGGCTGAAGCCTTTTCTTTGCATTTTCTGGGCTCAGAGTGCTACAAACCTTACAGGCTTCATTTAAATCGGGTGGGGAACGTGTGGCCCACGGGCTGTATAAGGCCCTCGAAATCATTTGGTCCGGCCCTGTCAAGGCACTAGGGGTGAGTTAATTAAATGTCTGACCAAATATAGCAGGCTAATTTTTAAGTTGATAATTTTGTATTGCCTGAAAATAATCTTATAAATATCCAAATGGCCCTTGGCAGAAAAAAGGTTCCCCACCTTTGGTTTAAATCTTTGGATGTAAAACACCACTTTTCTGGGATGTCTTTCCTTGCACTAGCTTAATACAGGTGGTCTTGCTTCATGCTCTATTTGTATTCCATGTCAGAGTGCTGTTAGTTGTTATTGAATTGTTTTGTTTACCAGCTCTTCTTCTTCATTACCCTATAACTTCGTAAAAAATAAAAATGTACCAGGGTTTTGTTTTTTTTTACTTCGACACTGGCACTGCATAGGTGCTTAGTAAATTTTTAATGGATGACTAAGTTATGCAGTTGTCCACTTAGATGAAAATCTTTGAACAAATCAATGAATGAACAAAAACATTGCACTTCAATTGGCCTTTTACCTAAACGGCATTGACTCAGAATGAGGCAGATTGGGTTAGAGATGGGCTTGAGGATGGTGTCAAGATTTGGAATATCTGTGGTGGGAAATAGAAGGGTGAAGGACTGAGGCCCAGAGACTGACCATAGGAGCACCATTGTTCCATAGTTAGACTTTGATTTATGGAGGTAATTTGCATGGTTGTGTGATTCCCCACCAAAACTCTAGAGCCCAGGTAAAGTTCCCTGACTGTTCCTTCCTTAGGGGAAGCCTTTCCTGATGTCCTAAGTTAAATTTCTTTATTATAGGTTCTTACAGTTTTGTTCTTTTTTTCTAGTATTCATTATTATTGTAGTTTTTGCATTTGATTGTTACAATTGTTATATAAAAGTTTACTTCCCCAGTAACTAAAAGCTTTTAGGGAAGATATGTCTGATTTTGCTTACTATTGTGCAGTGTCTGGCACCTGCCTAGTAGACACTTGGTAAATATTTGTTGAATTTAATGAATCAAATATAGTGGTTCTCAACCTTTTTAATCTGCCCCAGCACACCTGTGGAGTATGACTTGCTTCCGTCTGAACCATTATTGACTGCCCTGATCCTCTCCTGAAGGAGGGCAGGTGTCAGATAGTTTAGGGTAGTGGTTAATAAGTCACAGGTCCTGGAATGAGAATGCGGGGCCCCTCGCAGCCCCACCTCTCACCAGCTTTGTAACCTTATGCAAATTCTTTTTCTTTTTTTAAAAATTTAAATTCTTTATTGTTGAAAGTATTACATATGTCTCCTTTTTCCCCCATTGACCTCTCCCCGCCCATTCCCACCCCTAGCACAGGCCCTCACCCCCCTATTGTCTGTGTCCATTGGTTCTGCTTATATGCATGCATACAAGTCCTTCGGTTGATCTCTTACCTCCCTACACCCTTCCCTGCCTTCCCTCTGAGGTTTGACGGTCTGTTCTATGCTTCTATGTCTCTAGATCTATTTTTGTTCACCAGTTTATGTTGTTCATTATATTTAACAAATGAGAGAGATCGTGTGATATTTACCTTTTTCTGACTTATTTCGTTTAGCATAATGCTCTCCAGTCTATCCATGCTGTGCTTATGCAAATTCTTAATCTCTCTATGCCACAGTGTTCTCATCTGTAAAGTGTGTTACTAATAGGACCTACTACTTGGGTGTGTCATGAAGCTTGCATGAGAGGATTCACAAAGCTTTTAGAACATCATGTGACATGTAAAAGTTAGTTACTGTTACTAGTGGTTTGAAAAAGACTTCTAGATGATTTTGAAAATTTTCTTTCCTTGAGCCTCCTGGCTTAATGGTAAAGGATTTGTAGGGCAGGTACCTGTTAGCATCTTATGTGTGTGTCTGTTCATTGTCATATATTGAATATTGATCTTCAAGGGAAACTGAGAAGAGAAACCCCTGGACCATGATGGTCTTTTTGGCCCAGTGATCCAGTGACACCCTGAAATAAAACCATTCTTTATGAACCAGGAGGTCACGGTTCAACTCCCGGTCAGGGCATATGCCCAGGTTTGTGGACTCGATCCCCAGTATGGGGTGTGCAGGAGGCAGTTGACCAATGATTCTCTGTCATCGTTGATGTTTCTATCTCTTCCTCTCCCTTACTCTCTGAAATAAATAAAAAATATATTTAAAAAAGGAGAAGTAGAGCCCAGCCAGAGTGGCTCAGTTGGTTGAGCATTGCCCTGTGCACTGAAAGGTTGTGGGTTCCATCCCTGATAGGAGCATGTACGGAAGACAACCGATGTTTCTCTCTCTCTTTCTCTCCCCCTCTCTTTCTCTTCCATCCTCTCTCTAAGCATGTCTTCAGGTGAAGATTAAAAAAAAAAAGGTAGCCATCCTATCTGTGGAATGAGGGATTAGTGAATGCTGTCTGCTTTACACCTGCTATGGTAAACTTGATTCTTTATTTCCCTTGCAGAGGAGGTGGCCAAGTTGGAGAAGCACTTGATGCTTCTCCGACAAGAGTATGTCAAGCTGCAGAAGAAATTGGCAGAGACAGAGAAGAGATGCACTCTTTTGGCCGCACAAGCAAACAAGGAAAACAGCAGTGAGTCCTTCATCAGCCGCCTGCTGACGATTGTGGCCGACCTCTATGAGCAGGAGCAGTATAGGTGAGCTCTTTGGACACAGGGCCAGTTTGGAGAAGCCAGGCCTTTAGCTTTATTCCCAGGCCACATTGCAACTTTTCCTCTCTCTTTTGTTTAAAATACATTTTTATTGATTTCAGAGAGAGGAAAGGAGAGGGGTAGAGAGTTAGAAACATCAGTGATGAGAAAATCATTGATCGGCTGCCTCTTGCACACCCCCTACTGGGGATCAAGGCTGCAACCTGGGCATATGCCCTGACTGGGAATCGAGCCCTGACCTTCTGGTTCATGGTTGGTCAACACTCAACCGCTGAACCACATCGGTTGGGCTCAACTTTTCATCTCTTGTTGACTTTCTTCCCATGTTTATTTCTCTGTATTGAGTTTCTAGAATGTAAGTTTCTTAAGGCAAGATTTTGTCTATGTTTCCTGCTTATCTTAGGCACAGATAATAGAACCAGAAGGTCACGGTTTGATTCCTGGTCAGGGCACATGCCCAGGTTGCTGGCTCGATCCCCAGGAGGGGGCCTGCAGGAGGCAGCGGATCAATGATTCTCTCTCATTATTGGTGTTTCTCTCTCTCTCTCTCTCTCTCTCTCTCTCTCTCCCTCTCCCTTCCTCTCTGAAATTAATAAAAATATATCTTAAAAAACTATTTAAATTCTTCAACAAAATGCATGCTTATGGAAAAAAGTTTATTGGTAAAAGAGCACCTGCTTCAAAAACTGATTTTCCAGTTTCAGTTTCTCCATCTAGTTTTCTCTTTAATCGAACTAGAATTGTTGATACGCTTCTTACATAGTTACAAAGTATGTTCTAGATAGTGCTTTTGTGGGGTAAAATGTGTCTGCATGAAGCATATAGAAACAATATTCTGGTTGGGTCTCCTTTTAAGTGGGTAAGTTAATTAATATAATAGTTTTATGTATTCATTCATGTAATAGTTTTTGTGTATTTAGTTTCTAAAAGCTTTCCAACCTAACAGTTATTTTAGAGGGAGTATGAAAATTTAAAAAACACAAATATAAGCAGGGTGATGATAATTAATGACTTGGGATTGCTGTCAGCACAGCCAATGGCACATACTGTGTCAGCTCAGTAGGTCATTTTTAGGTTTTGTTAACTGCCTAGATGCTTTCCTGCCTTAGCATTTGACATTTCAGAGTTAAACATAGATATATAACTATTTGAAAAGCTCTTTTCATATGATAGTGTGTCATAAATATGGAAACATGTTTGAAAGAAAGTATTTCTCTCACTGTATTTCTTTATAAATGGTTGAGTAAAAAATGGCCAATAAAAGGTCTGAATGTTTCTCATAAGAACAGTAATCTAGATATTGGGTCTCATATACTTGACTGTTTTATCAAAGCTAATTTGGTCATAACTTTTTCTGTTTTTACTTGTGCATTAATGTGGTACGGAGCATGGCAGCACTATAGTCTCAGAGCTGACATCACAATCGTTAGGCTTTCTGTCTTTCTCCCCTGATGATTATCTTGATTTATTGCTCATAAAAGCTATTCTACTTTTTATATGAACGTTAATCATCCTATTTAACTTGTAGGTTCACCACCTTAAGAATTTGTTTAGATGTCTTTGAAAGCAGAACATCCGTGTGAACTAAAGCCATAAATTAGAAATAGAAAACATGTCTAGCAACATATTAGAAACATGACCCATCAGAATTAAGTGCTAGCATAGAGAAAGAAATTTGCTGTGATTTTTTTTCTTTTGCAGATGTATGTTGATGAATATCAGCTGTGAATTCTAGCTATACCTAGTTATGGTGACATTTTTCTTTTTATATTTGTGGATATGTTTCTTCATCAGTGATCTAAAGATAAAGGTTGGGGGAAGGCACATCAATGCTCACAAGTTTGTCCTGGCAGCCCGCAGTGACAGCTGGAGTCTGGCCAATTTGTCTTCCACCAAGGAGCTGGACCTGTCAGGTGAGCCTCTGACCGGTTGGCAGAAGGTTAAGGTGTGTTGTTTTGAAATATTTGTGGTTTAACAAAAGTAGAATACTTTTAAAATATATATATATATTTTATAGCTTTTTTATAGAGAGGAGGGGAGAGGGATAGAGAGTTAGAAACATCGATCAGCTGCCTCCTGCACACTCCCTACTGGGGATGTGCCCACAACCAGAGTACATGCCCTTGACCGGAATCGAACCTGGGACCCTTCAGTCTGCAGGCCGACGCTCTATCCACTGAGCCAAACCGGTTCGGGCAAGAACACTTTTCTTATTGATCAGTGGTGACCATGAACTAGTTAAATAATTATTAGTGAATCAGTAGGTTATACTTTGTGAATACCTTCATTTACTATCTGGCTAATAAATAGTAAATATTTGAGTATCTACAGTATTTTTATAATTTATAAAATATAAATGTCTGTCCAGAAACTCTTTTCATATAATAGTATACTATAAATATGGGAGCATGTATAGAAAACAATTTTTCTTTCACTCCAACAAGAAGTCATCCTGTTCAGTTGCCTAAAATTGAATCATAATTATCAAAGTACTTTTCCTGGTTTGTAAGAACTGAATTTAGAAGTAACAGTTACTCCAAGGAATAAGAATATTTTTTATTTAAAATCAAAGGATGAGTGCCCTGGCTGGTGGGGCGTCGTCCCACCAGTTGGTTGAGCGTCGTCCCATGCTCCAAAAGGTTCCTGGTTTGATTCCCAATCAGGGCACATACCCAGGTTGCAGGTTCAATCCCCTGTTGGGGTATGTACGGAAGGCAACCGATAGATGTTTCTCTCTCACATCGATATTTTCTCTCTCTCTTTCTCCTCCCTCCCTCTCCCTTTCTCTAATATCAATAAAAACATATTTTTAAAACAACAAAGAATGAGCTTCATTCTTTTTTTTAAAAATATATTTTATTGATTTTTTACAGAGAGGAAGGGGGAGAGAGAGAGAGAGTTAGAAACATCGATGAGAGAGAAACATCGATCAGCTGCCTCCTGCACATCTCCCACTGGGGATGTGCCCACAACCCAGGTACATGCCCTTGACCGGAATCGAACCCGGGCCCCCTCAGTCCGCAGGCCGACGCTCTATCCACTGAGCCAAACCGAGCTTCATTCTTTGGAATTTGAATAGGTGCATTGAGCTGTTTAAAGTTATTATTTAATTGTTTTATGCCACATTATGTTGTGTAGAATTTGGGTAAATGTGGTAAGTAGACATAAAAACATCATTTTTGAAAGTTGACTTCAAAATGCATTTTCAGATGGTACTCTTTTGTTTTAAAAAACCAAATTTTAAATTTAATGCTGCTGTTAATAGTCATGAGAATTTTAATGCATGATAAGGAGAATACCTAGGCATTAAATTATGAGTTACTTCCAGAAGTGATTGGCTCTGTGGAAATTTTGCTAAATTGTCTTTGCTGACCATTCAGAAGGTACTGTTTTCCATGTGTAGTACTGGGAACACTGAGATCGTTATAACACAGTCCTTGCCATACAGACTGAGCTCATACTCTGTTAGAGGAAATGGGCTAATAATAAATCATTGCAGGCCAGGGCTGTGTGTATGGTAATATAATTGCTTTATGTTAAGGTACAGAAGACACTAACTAGGGCTGATAAGGTGTCAGAGGTGAGCAGTGTTGCAAAGGTTAAGTAGGCACTTATCTCAAGGATTTAGGGGAGCAGATGTCTAATGCTTCTCCACTGTGAGTGAACTCACTGTATGATCATTTCTAGGGTTTAACCTGAGGTCCCTAATTCAGAGTTGTAAGCACAACAATATACACACATGCGTTTACATGTGCACATGCATTCATGTCTGTAACTAAAACATCTACTTGGGAAGCAGTCTTTACTGGAACAGCACCAGTTTACATGACTGAAATCTCTGAGCTGAGCCTTTCAATTTTAAGTCTTTTGAAGCCATATATCTTTGACCCCTTACATAACAACTATGGATAACATTAAAACCCATTAGGTCAGGAGGTATCTACACTAATAAAAGAGAAACATGGTAATTGGCGTACGACCGCTACCCTTCCCATTGGCTAATCAGCATATCCTTATGCAAATTAACTGTCAGCCAAGATGGCGGCCGGCAGCCAGGCAGCTGGAAGCAAGCAGGGAGGCTCACTTGCTCCAGTGACTGCAGACGCCAACGTTCCCCGCCTAACTTGCCGGCCTCTGAGTTGCAACTCTAAGCAACTATGTACTATGTTGCAAATGTAGAAGCTAAACAAAAGCCCAGAAACCAGCTTTCAGCCTGCCGGGATCTCAGAGCTGAAGTTATACATTGTTTCGATTATAGAACGGCAAACAAACCAGATACGAAGCCTCAGAGCTAGAGCCAGAGCTAAAGCTGCCCCAGAAAAAAAAAAAAAGAAAAGAAAACAAGGAGCGGTTGG
>NW_005360846.1:316242-334850 GCF_000412655.1 Myotis brandtii
TGCACCGGGCCTCTAGTCCTATATAATAAAACCCTAATATGCAAATCGACTGAACAGGGGAACAACTGGTTGCTATGGCGTGCACTGACCACCAGGGGACAGATGCTTAACACAGGAGCTGCCCCCTGGTGGTCAGTGTGCTCCCACAGGGGGAGCACCACTCAGCCAGAAGCCAAGCTCAGAGGCTGGCAAGTGCAGCAGCAGTGGTGGGAGACTCTCCTGCCTCTGCTGCAGGGGGGCAGTAAGGAGCGAGGGGTCCCAGACTGCGAGAGCCCCAGACTGTGAAAGCCCCAGACTGCAAGAGGGATGTCTGACTGCTGGCTTAGGCCTGATCCGTCCACTGAACATCCCCTGAGGGGTCCTGGACTGCGAGAGGGTGCAAGCCGGGCTGAGGGATTCCCCCCCGCCACCCCCCACCAGTGCACGAATGTCGTGCACTGGGCCTCTAGTTCTTTATAAAATGCATGATAGGATCTTGATTACATGAACAGATAGTTTACAAAGATTAGAAGAGATAATAAAATAAAATATCCAGCTTTGTTAGAACAAAGTTTAGAATAAATTAGCATCTTTTGATATCTACATTGTCAAAAATTAACGATCGCACTAGTGTGGGGCTCATGAAATTGGTCCTCTTGCACATTGCCAGTCTCATTATAAATGGGTATGACAGTTGTAGGAAGCAGTTAGGCAGCAGAACTATAAAATGGTCTTTTTTAACCTTATCATCTGACCTGTCTCAGATGGATTCTGTCATAGGTAATTCACATAGCATAACTTTATGTGTAATTGTGAAATACTGTATGCAATCAAAATGGATAAGAGTGGAAAAAATGAAATATTGACTGCTCCCTGGAACAACTAAAATTGCATAAGAAGAAAAAATTGCACAAAGGTGTAAAATGTCTAATTTAAACATTAAATTAAAAACTTTTTACTTTTTTAGGGCACCATAATATTTTAAAAAATGTTTCCATTGGTTTTAGAGAGAAAGAAGTTCGACCACTTTAAAACACAGCTTTTACACTATTTATACGCTTGTTTACAAGAACCGATTTCCAATCTCCCTCAAATTGCTGGCCAGCCATGCAGTTGGTGCTTCCAGGTATCGCATAACACACAGGCTTCTTAGGCAGTCTCAGCTACTGCAACCCCAGATTTAGGCAACCACACCCACACCCACCCAGGCAGTTCAGCAGGACTGCTGGGCAAAACACATTAAACATGAACAGGTCCACATATGCCACCATCTCCTTGGATCCCTCCCCCATGATACACTTCTTCAAAGATAAATTTTATAAAGTAAAGATGCCTATTAGCTATCTTAGTAAAGCCACAAAAAACTTTACTCTGCAGTCTCACTCCTGAAAGCAAACCTTATAGCAGGAATCAAACCATGCTTACTATTATACAGGAGGAGAGTTCAGGCATCTTTAAAGGCATTAACATTGTATTTTCCTAAACTCTAGAAATTCTCAATTCACTATGATACAATCTTGTGGTTAGATAGTCACTGAGTTAAAGTTGCTGTTAAGTATTATGATGTACTGCCCTGCCCGTGTGGATTGAGCATCGTCCCATGCAGCAAGAGGTCGCTGGTTTGATTCCTGGTCAGGGCACATGCCCGCGTTGTGGGCTCCTTTCCCAGTATGGGGTGTGCAGGAGGCAGCCTCAGAATGCCCTGCATAAGAAAAACCACTGAAGCAGAGCGTGTCTCTCATCCCAGAGTGGGTCAGACTAGGGCTCGGAGACCAGGCAAGGACCATAGAGGTCTCTTGCCACCCAGAGCTGATCAGGCTTGCCCAGATGAGAGGCAGTAAATGTTTCTCATGCCATACAAAAACACTTGATTCAACTTAGATGTTAGGTGAGGCGATGGGGATTGCTGAGGCTGTGGCTGGGTCTCAAAACAGGAAAATTCCTGGCAGCACTGCGAATTAAAAGAGCCCAGACCTCAGCCAAGGAACCCCCAGTCCAGGCAGCAAATGGGATCCCTGGTACCCGAGACGGGTCCCTCACTTGTCAGTCTCATCGGGGTTGCCAGAATATGAAACCAGACAACCAGTGGATCTAGGCTGCCTATCACTACTTGAGCCAATTCAGCAGAGACAGGGTTGAATCATATATGAGCGTTTATTCCAATACTGCCGGCATTGTGGGAGAGCAACAGGTCATCCACGAAAATCTGCTCTCTCAACACACAAACAAGAGCATACTTTAATTATTTCTCAAAACATTTTAAAAGTTCTATTAATACATTACCAGGTTAAAAAAAAATACATTGCCACCCCGGTTTTATGGTTCAGTGTTAACCTATGAACCAGGGGGTCATGGTTCAATTCCCAAACGGCACATGCCCAAGTTGCAGGCTCGATCCTCAGTGTGGGATGTGCAGGACGCAGCCGATCAATGATTCTCTCTCAACAGTGATGTTTCTATCTCTCCCCCTCTCCCTTCCTCTCTGAAATCAATAAAAAATATATATATTTAAAAAAGAAAAAAGAAAAAAAATACATTGCCAGGTAAGGGAGAAAGGAAAAAATAAGCCTTAACATGATCACTATTAGTATTTTGGTGTATTTACTTTCACTTTTTTTTATGCCTTTTTAAAAAAATACCTGGCTGTTTTATCTCCCACTACATTTGGAAGAGAGTGGGTTAATAAGAGCTAATCAGTTGTTGCCTAATTATTAAGTTAATAAGATGTTACTGGCCCATGTTTTGCCTTTCCTACATAATGAAGAATTGAGTATAGTTTCTTAGACCTTAGCTAGTCATCAGTATCACATGAAGGACTTGTTAAAACCCAAATTCTAGGCCCCACCTCCAGAGTTTTCTGATTCATTAGATCTGGGGTGGGCCTGAGAATAAGAATTTCTAACAAGCTCCCGGATGATGCTGATTCTGCGAGCCCAGGACCACTGCTGTAGACCATGGTTTTACGTGATCCTCTGACTACCACTGTTAATCAAGGGTAGACTCTAGTTGAAATCATAGTTTTGATATTTTATACTGTGATTTTCATTCCAAGCATTTCCCCAAGTTGCTATAGAGACTTTACCTTAAAAATTAAATAAGTAATACATGTTCATTAAATAAAAATCAGGAAAAAAGAAACTATAAGAAAAATTAATTATGACTTCCACCAGGGTTGATATTTTAGTGTATATCCTTCTAATTTCTCAATAGACAGAGGGACAGATAAACAGTCAATCTGACTAAGGCCATACCACCCTGAATGTCCTTGATTCTGGAATTCTGAACAGAGTCAGACCTGGTTAGTGCTTGTTTGGGAGACAGAGACAAAACTATATACGTGTGGGGTGTGTGTATTTATGTATGTGTGTATGAAATTCTTATTCTCAGGCCCACCCCAGATCTAATGAATCAGAAACTCGAGGTGGGGCCTAGAATTTGGGTTTTAACACCCTTATACGCATATATATACTCAGACAAATATATCTAACAAAAAATGGTATTATGTAATATATGTATTTTTAGCCTACTTTTTTAACCTATGTAGGTTGAAATAGGTTAAATATAGATCCTCTTATGCTGAATATAGATCTAAATCTTAATTGATGCAGTGTTTTCCAGTGTGTGAATATGATGTAATTTATTTAGTTTGTTCTCCGTTATTGGATTCCAAGATTTTTGTTCCAGTTATTTAATTATTAAAAACAATACTGTGTTGACTATCTTAGTACATATATTTCTTTGTATTTGCTCAGTTTTTTCTTAATAATTTACATATATAGTTGCTGTGTAAAGTTTATGAACTTCTAAGCATCTTTGATAGTGTGAGAGACAAAAAATATATTCTAATTTAAATTTGTATTAGTATTTAGTTATTAGTAAGATTTATTGGCCATTTTTATTTATCTCTGTGAATTACCTATTTATATCTATTGCCTATTTTTCTATTGGATGTCTATCTTTTCATTTTTTTGGTAAGATCTTTTTATTAGAATGTAAACTCTTTGTCATGTTTAAAATATTTCCCCTCATTTTGTTGTTGTTAATCCTTACCTGAGGATATTTTTCCGTTGATATTTTAGAGAGAGTGGAAGGGATGGGGAGACACACAGAGAGAGAAACATCGATGTGAGAGAGATACATGGATTGGTTGCCTCCTGCAAGTGTCCAACCAGGGCCGGGAATCAAGCCTGCAACCTAAAGTATGTGACCTTGACCGTAATTGAACCTGGTGCCCTTCAGTCCACGCCAATGCTCTATCCACTGAGCCAAACCGGCTAGGACTTCCCCCAGTTTATTTTTGTTTTGTTTTTTAATTTTACTTACTTCTTTAGTAGGTTCATTTCCCCCAGCTACCTCTCTTGCAAAGCTAATACTTTTCTGTAGTTAGATGCTGCTCAGAATGCTAAATCATCATTTTAAAAAATATTTTTCTTGATTTCAGAGAGGAAGGGAGAGGGAGAAAGAGATAGAAACATCAATGATGCAAGAGAATCATTGATCAGCTGCCTCTTGTATGCCCCACCCTGGGGATTGAACCAGAAACCTGGGCATGTGCTCTGACCGGGAATCGAACTGTGACCTCCTGTTTCATAGGTTGATGCTCAGCCACTGAGCCATGCCGGCTGGGCTTAATCACTATTTTTATTTGCTGTGTGATATTTCTTTGAGTTGGATGTACCAGAATATACTTTATTAGCCTCACTTTTAAGGATCCTCAAGAAGGCTTAAGTGTCATGAGTGCTTTGATTTCAGATTCTCTACTTACTTTCTTTAACCAGATGCTAACCCTGAGGTGACAATGACAATGCTTCGCTGGATCTATACGGATGAGTTGGAGTTCAAAGAAGATGATGTGTTCCTGACTGAGTTGATGAAACTAGCTAATCGGTTTCAGCTACAGCTCCTTAGGGAGAGGCAAGTCACAGCAGATATATTCAAGCACCTCAGATGGTGGTGGCTGAGCTTTAATTATGGCAAGCTCTGGGAAAACAGCTTCTCCTGCTAATGTAAATAACTTTTGCAAGGTGTTTTTTAAAGGCTATAGGGGGGAGAGAATTTTATCTCTCTTGTTTTGTGTTAACTTGTAAGCTAAATTTTGCTAATGCTGTTAAGGTATTCTTTTTTCTTTCCCTGGTTTATTATCTGAGATTACATATTTGTGTGACTTGATAAACAAGTATGGAATAACAAAATCCAGTATTCAAACACTCAACTTTTCCCTCCTGTACCTTTTTCCTTTGACATTTTATTCTACTTTCTGATCTACCCACATGAATGAAGTCCTTGGTCATAGTCTCTTTGTTGGAAACACATTAATGCCTAAATTAACGCACGAGAGAATATAGATCAGTAAGTTTCTGAGGTCTTACTCATTTGATACTGCTTCTTAGGTTCCCAAGGAGATAGCCTGCTATGTTGTTTCTGTTTTTGTTTTCCTGCTGTTTTTTATGCTGCATTTTCTCTGTTGCTTTCCCAAGTTGGCCTTTCAGAACAATGGGGGGAAAACATTCAACAGATGTTAGGCAAACTGCCCTTAAGTTTCTGTTGGAGATGTGGCCCTTGGTAATTAGCTTGGTTGATGGAGTGTCTTTTTACATTATTTTGTGATCTTTTTTTGTGAAGTAATGGGTTTTCTCCTGAGTGGGTGAGGGATTGTTTCAGCCACCCTGGGGGGCTGATGTTTCCGGTCGGACGGCCTATTATGCCCCATGCGAGTTAGTACACAGGTTACTCCTAATTGTTTATGATTGATGTGGGCTTGAGTGCATTTGAAGACCTAAATGTAATAACTAAGAAAAAACCAAAACATATCTAAGGTTTTTGTAAGCACATTAGGCTACTAATGCTAACTTTATTGTCAGGACCTTTTGTTTATTTGTGTGAGTTTTTGAACCATCTGAGAGGGAAATGAGAGTGATTTTAATTAGATTGAATGTGATTTATATTTTTTCCTTCAGATTTCCTGAGTTTTTTCTATTGTCTTTGTCAACTTGTTTATAATTAAATTGCTTTGATAAAAATGCCCTGGGGTTAGAGTAGTTTAGATAATTGTAATCTGTGTGATGGATTCCTTAATTAACATGCTTGTTGTTTATTGACTGATTAGGCTTCATAACTATCAACATCACCAGGCTCAATTTTGTATTGTTGGATGTGGGCATTAAGTTGTTGTCTGTCAGGGCTTTAAGAGCTGGAATGGTAGCTATCCAAGAGTGGAATCAAATGTTGGCTTTTTTTTTTTTTAACTATCCCAGAGTGCTCCCTACTGTCAGCTGGAGGAATTGCACATTTTAGGTAGTGAAAGGGCTATGACACACATGTGAGCAGTTAAACATGAAGCCAGTTTGGTGAAAAGGAAGTTTTTTGGTAAGCTTAGGGAAATACTCTAAAAAAGAATTAATAGTGTATGCTAAAAATTAACAGTTAAAATAATAATTATTTTCCTGTTTATAAAAAACATGTTCAGTGTATGGTATTTGGAAAATATAGAATGATATAAAGAAGAAAACCAGCCCTGGCCGGTTTGGCTCAGTGGATAGAACATTGGCCCGTGGACTGAAGGGTCCCAGTTCGATTTTGGTTCCCCGTCCCTGGTCGGGGTGTGTGCAGGAGGCAACCAATCGATGTATTTCTATTACATCTATATTTCTCTCTCTCTCTCTCTCTCTCTCTCTCAAAATCAATGGAAAAATATCCTCTGATGAGGATTAAAGAAACAAAAACAAGGAAGAAAACTAAGTCATCCATAATTGAACCACTGTTAGCCATTTGTTGTTTATTTTTTCAGTAATTTTTTTGTGTCTCTCATTTATACACATGGGATTGATACCAAAAGCTAGACACGAGTTAATGGGACACAGATAAATGCTTGATTTTGTATTTAAAAAAATCAGGTTTATTGTTTTTGTGCATCTATATTCTTTCTGTATTCTAAAATTAAGAACGTATTAACAACAAAATCCTTTCAGAATAGTTAGTCTGTCTTCCTATTTTTCAAAGAGAAGATGTGAACTGAGAATCTGAATTTTAAAATAAGATTACATGATCTTCAGTTGTGGAAACCATGTCATTTACTATTTATAGCCTATCCAGATAGTTAATGACACTCTGGGGATCCCAGAGTTTAGTGAAAATGAAGTGTCTGCCAGTTTTAACAAAACATCTGTCTTCATGAAACATAGTTAACTCTCTTAATGCAGTGCCATTTGGCTATAGAAAGGAAGAGTCGAATTTTCAGACTCTAAGCTTTGTCTGTAAACATGTTTTGAAAGTGCTCTGCAAAGGTGAGTCGGTACTCCCTGAAATTATACCAGATGTTAGGACACTAGGATGGCAAGACTGTGGATATTTGTCATTGTAAAGATATATATATATATCTGAAAAGAGGATTTTTCTCCTGGAATGCTCTGATTTCATAGCTGAGGTCAGAATGACTACCTTAAGCATAGCTGTGATATGGTAGAAGTTTGCAGAAACTAGTGGTTCAGACAGGCAGACAGGAGGCTTGAAAATGTAACATTGTTTACACATTACTATAACAACCATATTTAGATATTGTAACAATTTGATTTAGAGGTGTCCTGTTGGGGGATACTTCTTCATACACCAAGGCAGCTAGCTGTGTTACTTGAAAACAAAGCATTTGCCCTGGCCAGGTATCTCAGTTGGTTAGTGTCGTCCCCACACTCTAAGATTATGGATTGGATCCCTGGTCAGGGCACATACAAGAGCAACCAGTGACTGCATAAATAAATGGAACAACAAATCGATCCCTCCCTCCCTCCTCTCTCTAAATTAGTAAATAAAAGTTAAAACAAAAAACAAAGCATTTAAGCATAGGTCTTGAAATAAATTAGGTACCTGCATTTACTGCTAAATGGAGAAATGACTCCAAGATTATTCTTGCTCCTAGCCTAAGATCTCATTTGTGAGGTTTTGAAAGTTTGTTCCTCATTCTTTCCAGATCTTTCTCACTACTCTCCTCCTTTCTTCCCCCATCTCTCACTCCCAGGGTCTTTCTCCATTTCTGTTAACTAAACCTCATCTGTTAAAATAAGTAATTAATGTGCTAGCCAATCAGTTATTCTTATTTATGATAGTACTGAAACCCATTTATATTAGCTGTTAAATCATGCAACTTCCTGAGAAGGACCTCAAACTTATGACCATACTTTATTCTGTGCATATTTTATACAGCTTTATTTTTAAAAACACAGAGAGATCCTCTAACCTCTGATAGAGTATTATCTTTGTTTTATAGACAAGGCAATGAGGCACCAAAGGGCTTATGTAATTTGGCCTCTAAAATTCAGTGGATCTCAACTCAGGTCTTACTTACTTCACAATTCATTTTGCTCTCATTCTGTGCTTGTGATCAGAAAAGGGTTTTTGTGGGGGCTGTGGGACAGAGAAACCAATGGTGGGGTGTCAGGGAATACCCCTAACACTATTATTAGGCCTCTCTGCTATCCTTGGAGGTAAACCTGATTTGGAGAGAAATGTACAGGCAAGGGAGATGGAAGGATCCTGCCACCAGCCTCCTTCCTCCTTGCCCCCAGACTCAGTTCAGAGGAGGCTCACTAAGGTTTCCAGGAAATGTGGGGTAGCAGAAGCCTGGGTCTCCCCCACGCTGCATCTTCTAGGCCAGGTGTTTGCCTGCTTTGTGCTACCAGAGGCCTGCTTGCCTGTGTACAGCCCTACCTTCTCTGATGTAGTTGTTCTGTTAGTGATCATTGTTGTTGTCACCAGGCTTTAGGGGACATCCATTGCAGCCAGCTTTTCACAGTCTTGGTTTACTATGGCTTGTACTCACTCATTTGTTTCTATAAATGATAGATTCTTTTGTGTGTGGGCTTTTTAAACAGCTTTATTGAGTTATAATTCACAAAACGAATAGTTCATCCTTTAGGAGGACTTTTAAGAGTCTGATAATATGTGGAGGCATAAAGCATTATATTGAAGCTATTTCTAAGCCACATTGATTGCCTAATAGTGATGTGCTAGTGGGAACTGCAGTTTTGTCCCATATATTTGGGAGATTATGCTTAATGTGTAGTTACAGGTTATTTGGATTCTGGCCAGAATGAGCAATATAATTTCATACTAGTACTTTTACAATATGGTAACTCAGCTGTTATTTATTCATAACCACTTCGCTTACCCTTACACTGTAGTGTTATTGGACATAGCCACCAGTACACAGATTATTGCTTTGGTTTGTTAATTTATGAGTATATTTGTCCTAATAATACTGTTCATTATTAATATTCTCTTGCAGATGTGAGAAGGGTGTTATGTCTCTGGTGAATGTTAGGAACTGTATTCGCTTCTATCAGACCGCGGAGGAGCTAAATGCCAGCACTCTGATGAACTACTGCGCGGAAATTATTGCAAGTCATTGGGTGAGTGAGAGGTTGAGGGGTGTGGACCAAGCACCCTCACTGGAAGTCAGAAGACCTGGGCATGAGAGCTGGTCTCATGGCAAGTTACCTCTCTGACACCTGGTTTCTTCTTATCACAAAGTTGGAGGCTAAGTAGTGGCGTTATATGGTCTGTGAGATTCTTTTTTTTTAAAATACATTTTAATTGATTTTTAGAGAGAGAGGGAGAGGGATAGGAAGTTAGAAACATTGATGAGAGAGAACATTTATTGGCTGCCTCTGCACACCCCTTATTAGGGATCGAGCCCGCAACCCAGGCATGTGCCCTGACTGGGAATCGCACCTCTTGATTCCTGGGTCAATCCTCAACCACTGAGCAACACCAGCCAGGCTGTGAGAATCTTTATAGCTCTCAAAGTCTCATAGTTCTGATTTCAGAGCTAAGGGCAAGTACCTCAAGTCAAGAAACAGGCTTGGAACAAAGGTGTACCTGCCTTTACCCTCCATCTGCAGGAGTCAGGGCTGTGGGCCCCGGAGCAGGAGCTGCCGTGGAGCTGCAGGCCTGCAGAGCATGGCATTGCCTTGGGCTTCCTGTGCTCTCTCCATCCTGTGGAGCGCACTGTTCAATTTAGATTTTCCCTTCTTAGTAGCTTTCATCATAAAGAGTAGTTTTTGTATTTCTTTTTATGTTGTCTGTTTAGCATTTTTAAAGAATCATGGCTAATGCTATGTTTTATAACCTAGTTTCTGTGAATTATTTGGTATTCAACAACATTGTGAGCAAACGTATCTAAAAGACCCCTAGCCAGTTGTGAGCAAACATATCTAAAAGACCCCTAGCAAGTTTGGCTCAATGGATAAAGTGTCGGTCTGCGGACTGAAGGGTCCCAGGTTCGATTCCGGTCAAGGGCATGTACCTCAGTTGCAGGCTCGACCCCTGTCCTGGTCCTGGTTGGGGTGTGTGCCGGAGGCAGCCTGTCAATGTGTGTCTCTCTCACATTGATTTTTCTCTCTCTGTCTTTCCCCCTCCCTTCCACTGTCTCTAAAAAAGTCAATGGAAATATATCCTCTGGTGAGGATTAACAACAACAACAACAGAGTGTCTAAAAGAATTGGGTTTTAAAGAATTGAAACAGGAATGGTAACCTTTCTGCTAAAATAGGTTTAAATTTAGAGATCTGCAGTAGTAGAGATCAGTTGTGACTGAGTGGAGTGAATGATGTGTGGAAGTTCTGATTAATTCGGGAATTGCCACCTGTGTGGGGTGGGGCGAAGGACTCGTGTCCTGTGGGGGCTCCTCGTGGCTGCATCCGTGCCCGACGGCGGTGTTGTCGTGCTTTTCTGTCACCAGTAGGCACTTGCTGTGGTGACTGGTACAGGCTTGGGAGGTGGGCCTGGTGGCTCTAGATGCCATCTCAGCCATTTATCACTGTGTGGACTCGGGCAGGGCATGTAGCCTCCTTATGCTTTCCTTTCTTCATCTGCAAAATGGAAATGATAACAGTACCTACCTCACAGGGTTTTTGTGAGGATTAAATGAGTTGGGCGATGTTAAGCTCCTTAAAGTAGGGCCAGACTGTTCTAAGGGCTTCTTAGTGAGTATCAGTTGTTTTGATATGTTGAATCTGTTCTGCTTTTCACTGTCTTTTTAATCCTTAGGATGACTTGCGAAAAGAGGACTTCAGCAGCATGAGTGCTCAGTTGTTATACAAAATGATCAAATCCAAGACTGAGTACCCATTACATAAAGCTATCAAAGTGGAGAGAGAAGATGTGGTCTTTCTTTATCTAATTGAAATGGATTCACAGGTACTGTAGCTGTTTTTTCCATTTTCATGCCTTTTCCCCAAACTATACTCTGCTTGTTTTTCTCTAGAATGCTCTTCACTTCCTTCTGAGCCCTTACTGGCACAGTCTTTAGTGCAGTGTTTCTCCTAGGAGTTTGTTTAAGGCATCTGAGCTTTTTCTGTCATGCTCCTCAATTCTTCCAGCCGCTGCCCATTGCCCAATTCCGGAGCCACACCCATACTTGTAGGTAGTTTTTACTGCAGAACCCACCTTCTAGATACCAAAATTTGTTTCCGTTTTCCTTTGCTGTAATAAGAAATGACCACAAAACTGGTCACTTAAAAAACACAAATTTATTATCTCATCATTTGTACTTTGGGAGTCCAGTACAAGGTGTCAGAACAGTCCATGTTCCTTCCTGGAGGCTGTAGGGGTGAGTCCATTTCCTGCTCATTTGGGTTGTTGGCAGAATTCAGTGCCTTGTGGCTATAGGGCCAATGTCCCGATTTTCTTGCTGGCTATAAGCCTAGGGCTATTCTCAGCTTCTACAGGCAATTGCCTTCCTTAGCGCATGGCCCCCTTCCTCTATCTAAACAGTCAGTGATGGTGGATCAAGTTCTTCTCGTGTCACATTTCTCAGACCTACTCTTTGCTTCTCTTTTTCACTTTTAAGGGCTCATGTGATTAATAGGTTGGGCCCTGCTGGATAATCCAGGATGCTCTTTCCCTTTTCAAGGTCCTTAACCTTAATCACACCTGCAAAATGTCTTTCATCCTGGAAGGTGACAGGTTCTGGGGATTAGGACATGACATCTCTGGGGGCTAGTATTCTGCCCACCACACTGCCTTAGGAGAAATGCCGTTGTTTTTGACGGATGGGAGTGTAGTATGTTTTATCCTGGGTGTCCAGTGTGTGAGGGAGACATAAAAATTCCAGGAGGAATTAAATAGTGAAGCCACAGTCGTTCATGAAAACATTAGCAGATTCCCTTCGGGCTCTCTGAACCTCAGCCTGGCACTTGTGTTCCTCTAGCCCTGTCTGCATTTCCCCCTCGGTCCTTGTACTGTCTTCCATGGTGTTTGCATCTGCTCCGTGATTCTCCATTACTTCTGTGCTCCCTGAAAGTATGTGCCCTGAGGAGGCCTGAGAGAAGTTATAGAATTCAGTTGAATTTGGGGAGTAAGCTAAATTTTGATATTTGCATAAGAGATGCTATTTAAGATGCTATTCAAGGTGGGAGAGATTAAGATCAATTGCATTCTCTACTGGCTCGATGCTAATTCACAAATTTATCTGTGCAGCTCCCTGGGAAGCTGAATGAATTGGATCAAAATGGAGACCTTGCTTTAGACCTAGCTCTTTCACGGCGCCTAGAGAGCATCGCCACCACGCTGGTTAGTCACAGAGCTGATGTGGACATGGTAGACAAGAATGGCTGGAGCTTGTTACATAAAGGAATCCAAAGAGGTAGGAAGAAGTGTATTTTATATTTTTCTTTGCAGGCAATTTTACTTATATCCAAGTAATTTTTGAATACTCTCCGACCCTGTTGTACAGATTCTTTTTTAAAAAGAATAGATTTTATTGATTTTTTATAGAGAGGAAGGGAGAGGGATAGAGAGTTAGAAACATTGATGAGAGAGAAACATCGATCAGCTGCTGGGGATGTGCCCTTGACCAGAATCGAACCTAGGACCTTTCAGTCTGCAGGCCGATGCTCTATCCACTGAGCCAAACCGGTTAGGGCTCTACAGATTCTTAAAGGCTTCTTGAGTCTGTACTCGTAGGACTACATGATTTAGAATTTGTGATCAGTGGGTCAAGGACGGACCGAAGAGCTATTGCCTGTGCCTTGTTGGTTAGGCTCTTCATGGTGTCAACAGGGCCCCCGGAAGAAAGGCTAGAGAGATGGTATTTTCAGAAGTACCTTTTACTTGGAAGCAATTGATTTGTTTGCTTTTCAATATCTTTCTCCAGGAATTGTGCTAGGAAGACTTAACTTGTATCAGTTACTGTAAGAGGGAAAATACCAAAACCACAAATATTTAAACATATTCTTGGATTCAGAGTTGTCACTTTTACAAACTAGACTTCTCTTCTGTCCTGTCAAAGTGATAAAGTTTCATTTTGTTTTAGAAAAGTTATATTTTGTAGCAATATTTTGAGTACATAGTCATTAATAGTGGGAGAATATAGAAGTGATAGAATTAAGGTCAAAACATTTTAATTTTAATGAATTTGCTTTCAAGGGGAAAAAATACCTTTTGTCTTTTTTTCTCATGGCCTTATTAATTCTTAAGTCCCAAATGGATGCTGCCTGATTCAACTTTGCAGTAGTCTTTTTTTTTTAATTAAAAATGTTTAATGCTGATAATTATTGCAGAATTCCCCCACCTCCCCCTTTGCCTATCTCCACCTACCCCCCAAACTCCCCCCTCTTTTGGCCTTCACCACACTATTGTCCATGTCATGGGAGTTGTATATATGTTCTTTAGCTAATCCCTTCAACTTCTTTATCCAGGTACCCCTCTCCCCAGTTCCCTTTGGCTCCTGCCAGTCTGTTCCATGTATCCATGCTTCTGGTTCCATTTTGTTTGTCAGTTTATTTAGTTCATTAGATTCCACATATTAGTGAGATCATGTGGTATTTGTCTTTCTCTCACTGGCTTATTTTGCTTTGCAAGGGTAAGATTTCCTTCTTTTTTACAGCTGCATAGTATGCCATTGTGTAAATGTACCACAGTTTTTTTTTATCCACTGTTGAAGGGCAATTGGGCTGTTTCCAAATCTTAGCTATGCTAAATACTGCTGCTATGAACATAGGGGTGCATATATTCTTTCTGATTGGTGTTTCAGAGTTCTCAGGATAAATTCCCAGAAGTGGGATCGTTGAGTCAAAAGGCAATTTAATTTTTAAGAAAACTCCATACAGTTTTCCACAGTGGCTGCACCAATCTGCATTTCCACCATTCCTTTGCCATTTTTTAATTGGATTGTTTGGCTTCCTGGTGTTGAGTTGTATAAATTCTTTATAAGTTTTGGAAATTAACCCCTTATCAGGTGTATAATTAACGAATATGTTCTCCCATACAGTGGGTTCTTTTCATTTTTTTATAAATCTTTATTGTTGAAAGTAGTACATATGTCCCCTTTTTTCCCCTCCGTTGACCCTTCTAGCCTGCCTCTTCTTTTCATTTTGTTGATGGTTTCTTTTGCTGTGTAGAAGCTTTTTAGCTTGATATAATCCCATTGGTTTATCTTTTCCTGAGTTTCCCTTGCCCTTGGAGACATATTGGCAAAAATATTGCTGTGAGCCCAGCTGGTGTGGCTCAGTGGTTGAGCGTCAACCCATGAACCAGGAGGTCACTGGTTCAATTCCTGGTCAGGACACATGCTTGGGTTTTGGGCCCCATCCCGAGTAGGGAGCATGCAGAAGGCAGCCAATCAATGATGTTTCTATCTCTACATCCCTCTCCTTTCCTCTCTCTCTAAAAATTAATAAAAACATGTAAAAAAGTGTTGTTGCTAGAAGTGACTGAGACTTTATTCCCTATGTTTTCTTCTAGGATTTTTATGGTTTTGCAACTTACATTTAAGTCTTTTATTAATTTTGAGTTTATTCTTGTGTATGGTGTAAGTTTCATTTTTTTGGTATGTATTCTGTCCAATTTTCCCAGCACCATTTGTTGAAGTGACTGTCTTTACTCCATTGAATACTCTTGTCTCCTTTGTCAAATATTAATTGAGCATAAAGGTGTAGGTTGATTTTTGGACCCTCTGTTGTGGTCTATATGCCTGTTCTTATGCTAGTACCAGGCTGTTTTGATTACACTGGTCTTGTAGTATAGTTTGATATTCAGTATTGTGATATCTCCAACTTTGTTCTTCTTCCAGTAGTCATTTTTGACAGGTAGCATTCCAGTATTGAATGAAAGCTTTCAAAAATGCAAGAGCCTTGCCCTGGCCCGGTGACTTGGTTGGTTGGAGTGTCATCCCATACACCAAAAGGTTATTGGTTTGATTCCATGGGTTATAGGTTTCAGGTTCAATCTCTTATCAGGGTGCGTACAGGAGGCAATCAATCTATGCTTCTCTTTCACATCGATGTTTCTCTCCTTTCCTCTATCTCTGATTTCAATAAAAACATTAAAGGGTGAGGATTAAAAAAAAAAAAAAAACCCACCAACAACAAAATGCCAAAGCTTTAATTTTGTAGAGGGATAGATGACTTGATTAAAGTACTTGGCCACTTTTTTGTTTAAATGTGGATATCAAAGACAGAGTGTACTGGTTCCCCCACATCTTAATCATGCATATTTACCCATTCAATTATGTATTATTATTACACTATCGTCGTCTCTGCTGCACTTTTGCCATTCACAAGTTGTTCCTTGTCGGTGGAATGTAGTAACTTCAAATATGGTTCTTTTGTAGCTGTGGCTTTGTCCTTTTTGGGCAAAAGTTTTAACAATATAAACATCCCTCTAAGCCATGTGTTAGAGGGCTAAGCTTGTTGGCTGATGGAGAGGAAAAATTTGTTCATCATTGGGAAGGAAATCCTTAGAGTATATCAGTGTCGAGAGCAGATGCATTTTTCCCAAGTACCATTCTGCATTGTGCAAAGCCATTGGTGCTTAGAGCTGGGCGTGTGTTCAGTGGGGAAAGTTTCCACATAGGGAATTATTCTTTCCCATACTGTTTAATGACTGAGATGTTTATTTTGGAAACAAATAGAAATGTTACTACAAAAACAATCTCAGAATTATGTTTCTTTCCTCTTAGGGAGTTAAATTCTTGTGTATGATGAAAAAACATCTTTGGTGAGTTATTAAATATTTTGGTGATTGCTTAGTTACAAGAATTGCCAAGAATTGGTGATGCATTCCTGATGCTTATTTTCAGATTATTTATTCTTCCACTCTGAATTTTATCATTTGCTTATAAGCCAATGGATTACAGTGTGGGTGTGATAAATCTGATTGCTGCTAACTTTGCAGAGTGTGGCACAGTGTGGTGGATACAGCACTGGCATTGGATGTGGGACGTACCAAGGTTTGAATCCTGGCTCATCCACTTACTCTGGCCTTGGACAAGTCATTTAACCACCCTGGTCTCCTTTTTCTCATCTGTGAAGTGGGAAGCATTTCTCTTTACTGATTGTTGTGAGAATGAGAGACAGTGTTAGCAGCACACCTCGCACAGTGACCACCACGTGGTAGGGTCAGCCCATGGTTCTTACTTGGGTCCTGTGCTGAGTGCCGCTACTAGCTCCAATTCCTTTAGGAACTTTTTTCACTTTTCCTTCCTCAACTTGAGCTATTAACCTTACTTTAAATTTCTTATAATAAGAGTGAAGATCTTTCATATATAAGATTTAAGTCTGGTTCTGGACACATTTGTAAACAAAATAGTCCGTGATCATTCTATTAACTAAGTTATTCCAGTCAATTTGTATGAAGAATGAAATAGGCAGCCAGTGTCTGGGTGTGTCCACAGGAGGGATGCCATCGCTCTGATTAGCTGCATCTGGGCAAGAAGATGAATCCTTCTTAAAATATATATGTATCTATATATGTGCTGGTTTTTCTTAACAGCCAGCATAAGTCAGCGGGTCTCTTAAATAGGATGCTCCCGTCTATTTGTAGATTTGCACCAATGGGAGCAGCATGAGACACAGTTTGTATTAATTAAGTAATGAAAGTTACTGTCTGTTCCCTGAATATAACTTCTATCAGGAAGCTGCATTCAAAGAAAAAAATGTATTTGGATTGTTTTTTAATGTTAACTGTGTTGTTAGGACTATTTTTATGTGGTCAAGTCATTATAACATCTCATGTACCAGACAGTGTTGTAGATGAGGTGATGAAGTAACTGAAACTTTTAAGCACTAAATAGTTTTTATTTGAAATGGTTTTGATGGAAATCTTTCTACAATGTATTAGAGGTTTTCTTATTGACAGGAACTTTATAAACAATGTTTTTGGTGTTTTCTATTCCCTCCCATTGTTCTGTTCTTTTTGTTTAGTTTTGTTTTCTTGTTAATCCTCACCTGAGAATACTTTTCCATTATTTTTGAAAGAAAGTAGGAGGGAGGGGAAGACACATAGACAGACATATTCATGGGTTGTTTCCCACACGAGCCCCGACCAGGGCCAGGGATTGAGCCTCCAACTGAGGTATGTGCCCTTGACCGGAATTGAACCTGGGACCCTTTAGTCTGCAGGCCGATGCTCTATCAGCATCTGAGGGGCCTGTGGTAGCCTAGCCACCTCAGTACAAGAGCTCACCTTCTCCAGCAAGATGGTCCCTTGGAGGAAAGTACCTGGGAGTGTTGAAAACCAAATGATTTTGAAATTTCATGTCCACTGAAGAGCAGATGAAACCCTTATATTCAGATGAAAATGAGCACAGGAATATAGATAACAGACTTGAGAGCTTTGCCACTCCTGAAATCCTAAGCCCCATTCTAGATGTTTAGACTGCATAAGTATAGTTGAAGAAGATAGAATGATATTGTAAGATGTAAAAGAAAACCTCTCGTTAGTGACTTTAAGAGAAAATCATCATCTGGAAGTTGTGATTCAGAGGAGTGTACATTTATAATATGGACAGAATTAGAAACAGATAAAAGTATCCAGATGCAAAGACAAAACAGATCAACTATGGAAAGACAACCATTGCTTATGACCGATAAATTGAACAAGTTCCAAGGCACCTTTCACAACGTGGCATTCATCCCAGGACCTCCAGCGAAGTTAAGAAGTATAATCAACAATCATGGGACCAGCAGGTCAACCTGAACCATTGCTTATGATTGATATATTGAACAAGTTCCAAGGCACCTTTCACAATGTGGCATTCATCCCAGGACCTCCAGCGAAGTTAAGTATAATCAACAATCATGGGACCAGCAGGTCAACCTGGGAGGTTGCTGTGCAGTTTTGGGATTTTCCAGTTAAAGAGGGATGTGATTTGCAAGAAATTAGTCCTGTCTAAACCTTGGTGAAATGGGGACAGACTCTACAGACAGTACCTCTGAATCCCATGAGCTCTTGGGATGACTTAGCTATGTACTCTGGACTGTCAAGGGGAGGATGAGTTTGATTTGAAAGACTTCCCAGCTATGAGCTAATCGGGCTGCGTGGAGGCCACTGAAAAAACAGTTGCCTCCACCCAGCTGGAATGTCTCATAGCATGCATTGTGCATTTATAACTGGACTAGAGGCCCGGTGCACAAAAATTGTGCACGGGAGGGAGGGGTTCCCTCAGCCCAGCCTGCACCCTCTCCAATCCGGGACCCCTCGGGGGATGTCTGACTGCCGGTTTAGTCGAACATCCCTCTCATAATCCTGGACCACTGGCTCCTAATCGGTCACCTGCCTGCCTGTCTGGTTGCCCCTAACTGCCCCCTGCTGCTGGCCAGGTTGCCCCCAACTGCCCCCCTGCCGGCCTGGTCACCC